>NW_027203066.1:0-112387 GCF_024711535.1 Dipodomys merriami | reverse complement strand
CCCCTTCCCACCCCTTCCCATAAACCCACACACCATCCTCCCCCTCCCCACCAAAGTTGTAAAGTTCGTTTTTCAACCTAACAAATTGTATATCTCATTGTTGCAATGGGTCCACCTTTATCCCTAGTTAAACAATTTATTGTTTCCTTCCCCTCCACAAATTATTACCAACATCAAACACAGTGAAAGCAGGGGTTATACCATGGGGAAAAGGCATGCAAAACTACAAAGAAATCATCTTATAAATATGTTAGAAACAATTTCATAAAAAAAAAAAACATTTGAATACTTATCATGGGGTTCACTTCCCTAACATCAACATATCTGAACTTTTCTGCTTGACTCAAGATATACACTGGTTATTGCAAATAAGGGAAACCATGGGATCTATGTTCTTTGGGCCTGGCTTACTTCACTTAATATAATTTTTTCCAAGCCTTTCCATTTTCTAACAAATGGGGCAAAGTCATTCTTTCTGATGGAGGCATAGAATTCCATTGTATATAAATACCACATTTTTTTGATCCATTCATATACTGAGGGGCATCTGGGTTGGTTCCATATCTTAGCTATGGTAAATAATGTTGCAATAAATATAGTTGTGCTGGTGGTTAACTTCTTGTAGAAAACTAAAGCTAGATCATTATATATCACTCTCCAACAGAATCAACTCCAAGTAGATCAAAGACCTCGAAGTCAAACCAGACACTCTGAAAGCATTACAGGATGGAATAGGAGAAACCCTAGGTCTCCTTGGCACAGACCGAAATTTTCTTAATAGAGACCCAGAAACACAACCAATCAAAGACACGTTGGACAAATGGGATTGCATAAAATTGCAGAGGTTCTGCATGTTAAAGGACATAGCTAGCAAGATCAATAGAAAGCCCATGGATTGGGAGATCTTCACTAAGCATACAACGGAAAAGGGTCTCGTATCTAAAATAAATCTAGAACTCAAAAAATTAAATCCCCCAACAACAAATCTTCAAAGGAACAACTGCCCAATAAATAAGTGAGCTAAAGGACTTAAAGAGAAACTTCTCTGAAGAAGAAAGAAAGACGACCAACAGACACATGAAGAAATGCTGAACCTCTCTAGCCATAAAAGAAATGCAAATAAAAACAACATTGAAATAGCACCTCACCCCAGTTAGAATGGCTATAAGAAATAACTCAATAACAACAGGTGCTGGAGGGGATGTGGACAGACAGGAATCTTACTGCATAGTTGTGGATCTGTAAACTTGTTCAATCACTTGGAAAGCAGTATGGAGGTTCCTCGAAAGACTCCACATAGAGCTCCCCTATGACATATAATTTGGACATTTACCCAAATGTTTACAAGCAAGACCACACTAAAGCTACCAGCACAACTATATTTATCATAGTTACCTCTTTAAATTTTATCCCTCAACTTGCTAATATAGCTCATTTACTTTTTGCACATGAATCTTCATCCCAATCAAATGATTTACCACGCTACCTTCACATGTAGCATCAAGGTCAGATAAAACTGTCAGAATGTGTGGTGAAAATGTTTTATAAAAGAAGGAGGCTACAATGCTTGATAAGAAATGTACTCATTATCTTGCCCATGTAATTGTAACCCCTCTGTATAGTATTTTCACAATAAAAAAATATATTTAAAAAAACAAAAAAAAAGAAGTTCATAAGTGCTGGGAATGTGGCATAGTGGAGAGGAATTCCCTAGTATGCATGAAGCCCTGGGTTTGATTCCTCAATACTACATAAACAGAAAAAGCCAGTAGTGGTGCTGTGGTTTAAATGAACAAAAGAAGCTCAAGGACAGTGCCAAGCTGAGATCAAGCCCAGAACTGGCCAAAAAATAATTGACTATACTTTAACCACAGTGCATTTGTACAACTCTTTTTTAAATAACTTGGCAGATCTTTAGTCTTGTACCAATTCACTAGTGATTACAATAAAACCACTATCATTGGCATGCCGACATTAGCTAATTGAGATGTTTTCTGTTCCCAATTTTTGTTAATATCAATTAGTTATAGAAGCAGTTTCCTTTTGACTAGAGCAAATATGTAGATTATATACCTTGATCTGACACATCACAAGCATCAATGTCTTTCTGTGCTTCTCCCCCTTCCCAAACTTACTTCTTTATTTTTCCATTTCACACAAGTACTTAAAATATTCTAACCATAGTCACCCTTCTCTACCCTCTCCTATTACCCTTCCCCACTCCAATTGCTACCAACCATCCAGTCAGGACCTTTTTGACATTCTTTGCCTCCATTCCCTTAAGTGTATGTTAATTCAGATGTCAAGAATGAGACACCATTGTCTTCTTTCTCAAACAATTTAAGTCCAAAATCTTTCCTCCATTTACATAAGCATTGCTGTAGCAAGGCCAAATGTCATATTTCTCTTTAGATGTGTTAATAGTCTTATTTGTCTTTCAAAATATTAAATATATTCAATAAAAGATAGATAGATAGATAGATAGATAGATAGATAGATAGATAGATAGATAGATAGATAGATAGATAGATAGATAGATAGATGATAGATAGATAGATAGATAGATAGATAGATAGATAGATAATTCTATCAGAATACAGTATGCATAACCATGTATGTGTGTCTGTATGTAACTTTTCTTCAAAACACAAGTTGTCAAAGTCTTAAAACAACATTTCAGTGTTTCTGCCTGCCTTCATCACTCATTTTTTTTCCTTAGAAGTCTGTTTCATGGTTCTGAATGTGATCTTTCCTTTGCCAGCATCATGCCACTGATGTGCTCAACTCTGTTCTTGTATTTCACGTTTAGTGCAGAATCTAGAGTTTCGGCCACAGTTCATTCATCTTCTCCTTTCTTCTTTCATTTTCTGAAAGTTCCTGTGGACAACTTTGTTCTGAATTCATCACTTACACCACAGAGGTTTTGAAACATGTGCTAAGAATGAGAATAGGTAATTAAACTTTGTCCTTGAGAAGTAGCCTTTACACCATTAGGCATATTAATGTTTCATGGAAATATTTAAATATGATTTTGTTATATTTGTTTAAGCAGAACAAAAAGCAAACCGATTTGATTACAGTGGTAGAAAATATTCCTTTAGAAAATGACTTTTTTATTTTGCTTTGTTTCTTCAGGATATAAAATGATGATGAAGTATATACATGTGAGATTATTTTTTAACTGCTTCTGCCTTCTCTAAATGTGTAGGTAAGTGACATTCTATTTAAAATACCTATGTCAAGCTTGGTGCAGTTAGATCACACCTGTCATCCCAGCTATTTAGGATATTGAGATTTGAGGGTTCAGGTTCAAAGCAAATTACAGCAAGAAAGTTCCTGAGACCCTTACCTCCAATTAACCATTAAAAAGCAAGAACTGGAGCTGTGGATCACATAATGGAACTCTACTCTTGAACAAAAAAGCTCAGGGAGAGTGTCTAGACATTGAGTTCAAGTCCTAGAACCAGTGTGTGCATACACTCACTCACACACACGCACACACACACACACACACACACACACACACACACAATTTGGTACTCTTTGTTTCTATTACAAATATTTTGTAAGAACTCTAATAACAACAGATTCTGGAGAGGATGTGGACAGAAGGGAACCTTACTGCATTGTTGATGGGAGTGTCAACTCATTTAACCACTTTGGAAAGTAGCATGGAAGTTCCTCAAAAGTCTCCACATAGAGCTCCCCTGTGACCCAGCAATCCTACTTTTGGGCATTTACCCAAATGATCACAAACAAGACCGTACTAAAGCTACCAGCACAACTATGCTATTAGAGCATTATTTACCATAGCTAAGATATAGAACCAACCCAAATGCCCCTCAGTAGATGAATGGATCAAGAAAATGTGGTATATATACACAATGGAATTCTATGCTTCCGTCAGAAAGAATGACATTGCTCCATTTGTTAGGAAATGGAAAGACTCGGAAAAAATTATATTAAGTGAAGTAAGCCAGGCCCAAAGAACATAGATCCCATGGTTTCCCTTATTTGAAATAAACAGTGTATGTCTTGAGTCAAGCAGAAAAGGTCAAACAATTTGATGTTAGGGAAATGCACCCTAAGTTAAGGATTCAAATGTTTTTTTTTTCTTTCTTGCTATTTTTTCTAACATATTTATATGTTATTTCTTTGTTACTTTGTATGTTCCTCCCCCACCGGACCCACCCCCCCCCCCAAAAAAAAGATCTCCTCACTGTTAGACACATTGATTTTAATTCCTTTGGATTAATTTATAATGCTTTGCCTTCCTACTGTTTGAAATTCAATGGTTCGTATGAATACAAACTTAATATCAGTTCTCTAAGTTTGTAAATTTCATTTCTCCTAGCAACATGATTTCCTTAAGTGTATTTTAAATGAAATCCTAATAAAAAACAAGGGATTGCCTCTTAACAATCTTGAAACATTTCCATTCATCTTCTTTCATGCAGATGTCATAAACATGACTGCTTTTGTGTAATATCACATATATTATCCATTTTGTGTACTTATATTGGATACATTTTTTATTCATTTGTATACACAACACTTGCATAAAGGTGAGAGAAAGCCTCATTTTTTCCCATTATCAGTGCTCATTGTGCTTCTTTAATTGCATTAAATATCATGCAATAGTTTTATGTGGAAACTTGATTTTAACATTGGGTGTTTTCATATTTGGTGTGATATTAATTTGAGTATTTGTGTGAGTTTGTTTCTAGAGGAAATTTACATTGATATGAATCAACTGAGAGAAGAAGAATACATGGGCACTTATTTTGTTAAAAGCTTTGACAGACTGAGAGAACACACTGTGCTAGGCACCCTGTAGCTCACATAATCCATAATCCTGTTAACATTGAGTATATAATGTGAATATAATTTCAGAGTATTGAGATAATGAGAATTGAACTTTGAAGCCAGATGGTGCAGGGAAGTTTACAAGTGTGCATATCCAAAGCAAAAGCTGGGCTGGAGGCACTGTTCAATTAGATTGCCAGCAAAAGAAGTAAGAAAGCATAAGACCCCGAGTTCCAACCCACTACCACAAAAAAATAAAAATTAAATAAAATTTATATACAAATATGTGTGTATATATATTAATAATCACTCATTCTGAATATCGTTGAAATAAAACATATTCTTCTGACTTTAGACTACAATATGAGCTAGACCTTATACTTTCAACTCGCCTTGTACTCAATTCTTTACACCTAGATTGTAACAATGCTATCAGGCCTCATATCTCCAGTTCTCTAATTACAGGTCTTCAGCTCAGATACCTGAGCTAATTCCTTATAATAAATGCCTTTCTATATAACTACGTTTCTCTCTGAATGTGTGTGCTTAAATAAAGAAATGTTTTTATTCTGAGAAACCATGAAATTTCCTGCTTTTCTATTTGATTTTATTCATATTTTATTATTTTCTATTGATCATGTAGATGTTTGTTCTATTTTTGTTGGTATCACTTATTGTTCAAGTTTTTTCGTACTGTAGTGATTCATGTTTTGGAAATTTTACTCTAGTAAAAACTATTGAATTTATTGTGTGTGTGTGTGTGTGTGTGTGTGTGTGTGTGTGTGTGTGTGTGTGTGTGTGTGTGTGTGTGTGTGTGTGTGTGTGTGTGCTGACACTTAGGATTCAACCCAGGGCCTCATGACTGCAGTTTTTTTTTTTTCCAACCAAGGATGGTACTGTAACATCTGAGCCATACATCCAGTTTTGGTTTATTGCTAACTAATTGGACATAAGTATTTTACATATTTGTCTTCCTGGACTGACTTTGAACACTGATCTTCTTGAGCTAGAATTGGAGGTGAGAGCTATTAGCATCCAGAAAACAAAGAAAAACAAAACAACTTTGATTTTTAAAAGTAATGGTTGGCTGGACACTGATGGCTTACACCTGTAATCCTAGCTAAAAAACCAGAAAACCAGAATTGGTACTGTGGCTCAAGTGGAAGAGCACTAGCCTTGAGCTGAAATGCTGTGGGACAGTGTCCAGGCCCAGAGTTGAAGCCCAGGATTCTCTCCTCCCCCCCCAAAAAAGTAATTTTCATAAGACTACTTTTTGTTTTGGGTGATAGCTAGTCTCCTATGAAATTTAAAAGATTGTGGAGTTATTTAGAATACAGCAACTGTTCAAAAAATGTCATATTTGTATTAAATTAAGAGATTTTTTAAGGAGATGCATTCTCTCTTAAGAACGTCCTCACGGGACTCTAATTCCCCACTGTGCCAATCTCTCATAACTATGGCACTACATTTATTTCCTACAACTTTTTGAGTTGTGATCTATACCCTCCTTTTCTGAATAAAACCAATAAAGCTTTGTCTATATAAATGACCCGCAAAAAGAAAATGGGGCTGGGAAGATGGCTCAGTGGTAGAGCACTTGCCTTGCATGTGTGAGGCCCTGGGTTCGATTCCTCAGCACCACATAAGCAGAAAAAAAAAGCCGAAAGTAGCACTGTGGCTCAAGTGGTAGAGTGCTAGCCTTGAGCTGAAGCACTGAGGGACAGCACCCAGGCCCAGAGTTCAGGCCCCACGACCGGACCCTCCCCCCCCCCAAAAAAAAAAAAAGAATTCAAAGAAAGGAAGGGAAAGTTTGGTATTTTTCCACAGTAGGAAAACACTGTTTCACTATATTGGTTAGCCCTGGTTTTGTGTATATTTTTAATACTACGTTTTGGGGGGTTTGTTTGTTCGTTTTTTTGCATGGGTCTCCAATTTTCTCTATTACTTCAAGCTGTAGCTCATTTATAGATGTGGGATTGCCAAGTGGTAATAATTAAATAGGTATTGTTGTTATAAATAAAAATCTTTCAAGCATTGTGGATAATTTCAATATTTGTGAGAGGAAATAAAGAAAAACTACAGTGAGATTTAACAAGCGAAAGATAAGCTTATATCAATACATGATTTGGATATGTTTGGAAACAAAATGGTAATATTCTATCCTCTCATCTCCCAGTGGGGAAAGGCTTAAATGAGGGTATATATGGAAAAGAAATGAGAAACTTGCAGATTATAATGTATTTATACTGCTCCTATGAACATTTAAAATTTTTTTCTGTCAATGAAATCATATTGTCTTTCATATTAAAACAGTTGCCTTTTAATAAAAGTTTGATATTAGATTCCTTGTCTGTGGAGAATACTTTGAATGAGGAAAACAATGGTTATATACTCTCTAGATGATTGTTGAGGGATGAATGAGTTTCTGTCAGAGTAGCTGTGTATCACTCTTCAACCAAGGGAAAAACAAAAACCTTTATGCCCTGTTATACTTCCTAGTGGCTGTGTGGTTTGTTTTAGGGAAACTCTTGGTTTATTTTTTTATTTTTATTTATTTATTTTGGGTCCAATCTTGGGCCTGAACTCTGGGCCTGAGCACTGTCCCTCAAATCTTCAACTCAAGGCTAGTACTCCACCACTTGAGCCACAGCACCAATTCTGGCTTTTTTCTTTTTGTTTAAGTGGTGCTGAGGAATCGAACCCAGGGCCTCAGGCATGAAAGGCAAGCGCTCTACCTCTGAGCCACCTTCCCAGCCCCAAGCTCTCAAGTGTAAAAATCTCAAGTCCCCAAATGCCCCTTATTGGGTTCCTGAATGCATTGATTTCAACATGAGAGATTTACACAAAAGCACTTCTGTTTCCAGTTTCTGAAAGAAAAATCTGAGAATTACAGAGTACTGAAATGTACATATCCATTTCACAATCTGGTATAAGGAATTTTCCCTAAAATTTATCAATTACATTTGAAAACCTAATTTCAATTTATTTATGATAATTTTCTAATTCTATTACATTGTACATTTACTTTTTAATATTTTTTAAGCCCTGGAGGCTGAACACAGGGCCTTGCATCACGTTACCCCTGACTCACACTATTTCTTAAGCACAAGAAAAAATACTATCATTTTGGGGGAAATAATCACAAATGCTTCATGTTAAACTTAATTCAAACACTTTGCTATTTAAATAACTTGTACATTTTAAATATAAAAATCCAGTATTAAAGATGGAAAATCTGTTGGTTTTTGTTTACTTAGGTCTTCATTTCAAAGTATATTAGAAATATACTTAAAAAGTTGTTTGAATTATCTTTATAATTATAAAATTGTAGCTTCAGAAATAACTTAAGATGTGAAATTTGTTTCACTTGTTAAGACATAAACAATTTGTGTACTTCCTTATTTTTAATAGCTTTTTAGGTTATTCTTAAAACACAGTTGGGAATGTCAATATCTCTGCTGAATAATTCTGACTTAAAAACAGACTTTCTCCAAGTTTAATGACTATGAATTTTTTTCTTCAAAAAGTTTTCATTTTTGTTTCATATGACAGTTTGGAAATTACATGTTTTAAAACAAAAGTCAATTTTTATATTTTGATTAAGGAAGTATTATTTCTCTGATGGATATTATTCTCAAAGATAAGAATTTTTAAATGATGGATATTATAATTCAGTATTTGTTTGTTGCCAGGCCATGCTGTACTGTTGTAATTTCACTTAATCTTTACTTTGGTACAATGAAATTTGCATTATTAGCACCATTATTCTGTGCTTGTGAGGAGTCTGTGAACTCACCAATTCTTTTACTCATAGCATATAATATAAATCTTATATCTCATATAACTCTTCTACTCACAGTATATAACAGGAAGTTGAGAAACTGTCCAGGTATCAATACTACTCATTACATAACAATTGAATACTCATATATTTCTTCAGAAACCTTAGTTTCTGTACATTAGGAACCATTAATAGTCCCAACTATTGTACTTAATGTAATCTAAAGACATCACAATTAGTAAATATTTCATTGTCACTTAAGCAGACAGAATTCTCCCCTATTCTAGGATATATGTTGAATAATGAATGAATTGTTCTGTAGAATAAATTTTTACTCATAGCTAAATATAAACAAAATTCTGGGTCTGTTCTTATCATTTATGATTCAAGTGGACTGAAAACTTTTATGATATTTGGGATCAGAAGAAATATAATTGCTTCACAAAAGCCATATAAATATAGCTAACAAATACATCATTGCCCCTAGTGGGGATAAATCAATCCAGATCTGCTATACTGAAGTCCCATAAGTATGGATGACAAACAGGTGTTGATGCTTCCTGTAAACTGACTTTGAATAGTGTAGTTGAGATACCACTGACCTTCAATATAGAGGAAAGTAGAGGTAGTGTCCTGCAATGGCCGCCTGCAGGAAGATAGAATGCCAAAATTCAAATTGGATGACAAAATAACACAAGGAAAGAGATTTTCCTAAATACTTTCTAAAATATTCTGGAAATAAAATTTTTATCAAAAAAACCCCATATAGATCATTTTACAAATTGCTAAGTGCAATGGAAAATAAGCCTTCAAGTTAATTGCTACCTCTCTGATTGCTCTAGTCTATATTGCTTTTTAATTTTATGGCAGATCTTCAAACTTACAACTGCAGAGATTATGGTTGTAAACTGTTATAGAAATGAAAGTCAACACACTGAGAGTCGGGTTGCATTTATATCAATGAACACTGAATAAATGTCACTTCTCAGGAACTTGAATATTTTATGCTGAAGTCTTAAAGATCGTCTTATTAATTCTGGTTAAAAAAAGGACTTAGTTGAAATTCAAGGAGATTGAAATTTTAATGCACGCAGCCTCTAGGTTTTTCTAAGGATAAATTTAGGGCTTAATTGCATAAAACAAGAAGATTTAAAATACTAAGATTTTATGCAACCTTATTGAAGTATGAATATATTACCTCCTATGAGCTGGATACCTTTTCAAGAATATTTATTGAATAGATAGCACATTTAAATGGGCAAAAATACATTAGTCTTTTTTCTGTTTTGCTAACAATATTAATGATTACAGTTTCTAGTGTTTAGGTATTGCTCAGAAATCATTACGGTTTCATACTTGTACTAGAAATACTATGATTAATATGGACAATATTTTAAGGTATCGTAGGCTTTATTTAATATAATATCAATGCATTTATTTTCAATGAACTCCTGTGTCAAGGTTAACTTGCTAATTATTTTTTTTTAAGTTCCAGAAAAGCTGCAAATGAAAATTTAATCAGCTTACTCATGTCATCAGATAATCTATCTCAAAAGTTTGTATTTTGGTCCTTAGATCACATTATAGTTACTAAGCTTAGCATGTATTTCAATTGACTCTATCAATAATTATTTAAACATAATCAAAATGCTTTCATAAGTAAATTATAGTGATAGTATTAACTATCACTAAACTGTAAATTTAATGGACCTCTTAGAAGTCAGAAAATCTGGGTTTGAGTCATGGCTTAAAAATTTATGCTTTTGTTTTTTTTATTATTATGAAGAAATTAATCTACTGATGCATTTCAAATTAATTAAAAATATTTGCCTTTGAAAATTTAATAAACATTGTCATAATTGAGATTGCATATTAGTTTGTTAAATTAATTTTACTTTATAAAATGGATACGTACATTGTTAAATTTTATGAACATCTGAAATTACAGAGATTATTCAAGTTTGCCTTCGTGTGCAAATAACTCATAATTTTATTTGTTTCTACACTTTTCTTCACACTCTGTAGAAATAACTCATATTATTTGTTTCTAGACTTTTCTTCACATTGCCATTGATGTCTTTGATATTGCAGACTATATGTGAAAGTTTTGCTTTCAGTGTCTTTAGTCTCCTAGAATTAAGGAGATAACAGAATTAATGGATAACAGAGAATCGAGTATAACTGAACAGTTATTATAATGGCCCTGGGATCATTTCCTACTTGTAAGTGTAAATCCAGAACTCTAAGTGATAGATTTCACAGTTAAGACAAGTTGGATGACACTGCTCCAAATGACCTAATACTTAGAAACATAAATTGTATTGATGAAAGGATTGTACTTCTGACATTCACTGTGTACTCACAGAAGGTAAATTTCCTACCTAAAACAGCAAACATCCTTCTTCATGTGTCCCAAATGAGATTTTCTTACTTTTTTATTGTTAGTTTGTTCTTGTTTGTTTTTTCGGGTGGTGAGGGGTGTTTGAGAATCAGGAGCTCTACCCTTTGAGCCATGCTACCAACAGGAATGAGGATTTTTGAGAACAGCAATTTTTTTAATTTGTTTGTTTATATTTTATTTTTTAGCCCGTCCTGAGTCTTGAACTCAGGACCTGACCTGAGCACTGTCCCTAAGACTCTTTTTACTCAAGGCTAGTGCTCTACCACTTGAGCCACAGTACCACTTCCAGCTTTTTTGAGTGTTTTATTGGAGGTAGTAGTCTCATGGAGACTTTTCTGTATGGGATGACTTGGAACCTCCTAAGTAGCTAGGATTACAGTTGTGAGTCACCATAGGCCAGTTAGCATTTTTTTACTAAGGAGGAAAAAACCCACCAATACAAAGGAGTGAAACCTTACCTCACTCAGTGTCTGAAACTGAATATGTTGACAAGTATTTTTTGGGGGGGAGTGGCAAAGTTTCCAGTTATTTCTCAGGTAAGATTTATGGACCATGACATTGACTGCCATATTTTTCCTAACTACATTTTAAGTGCAATACTTTTCTTCCATTATCTGGATGGATTTGTGTTTTCCAATGGTTTAAACATAAAATGTACAACACAGCCAAGCATGGTACCTCATGAGTATAATCTCAGATAGTTAGAAGGCAGATCTGGTAGTTTAAGCCCATTCCAGGAGAAAAAGTTGGCAAGACTCTATACCAAACAATAAAACCAGGTGAGTTGCTGTATAGTTGTAATACTACAAAAGAAGGAATATAAATGTAATTCAGACTGCCTTGGGAAGAAAGGTGAGCCCCTCTCTCCAAAATAATTCACGATGAAAAATTGAAAGGGCATGGGTCACATAAAACACCTGCCTACCAAGAGGGCCAGAATTAAGTTTAAATGCCAGGTTGAACTAGGATTTAACATTGAACAACTGTTGTCTTTCATCAGAAATCTTCATGTCTGCAAATTAAATAGGAAATAGAATAATAGTACAGAGATGGTTCTAAAAAGGATTGTTGTGTGAGGATATCAGGGAGTTAAGAAAGGAAAGGTGATATACAATAAGGGTCATGCCAGTGACTATAAAAGATAAGAAAGAAAAAGATGGATGTTCGGGAACTTAAATTGGCATCTCCTGACAGATGCTATTTTCTCAAACCCAAACATGGACTTAGATTTGAAAATCCTTTATCAGCTGGATTCTCAACATGGCTACTTGTCTACTGAGAAACCTAGATATTAAAATCCAAAGCCAATCATGTCATAATACCCCAAATCTGTTGCATTTACACCTCTCATCTCATTTATAAAACCCCTGTGTTATTTTATATACTGAGAACACTGGAGTTATTTTTTACCTCTTCTGAAACCCAGGTATGGTACATCAGAAAAGTAGATGAGCTTTAAATTAAAAAATGCACAAATATGATTGTTTCATCTCATTTCAAATGTTATCCACCTTGATGTAACCACCACCATATTCTGTTTAGACGCAACTCTTAAAGACCTTGATGTTATCTCAACATGCAAGTATCCTTTGGAAAGATGAATCTGATTTTTCTTGTGCTTCTTTTCAAAACTCCATGACAGTTCTAAAAGTCATATAAAGTATCAGAGTTTTTTGGGGGGCCATCTCTCTCATTTGAGTAGTTCTGTTCCCTTTCAGTTGGCTCCAAACACATTAATAACCTATCTTTCATTGATTTAGTCTGTTGTCTATGTAGTAGAATTTTTTCTAGAGAGCAATAATTCTTTAAATCTTATGGCTCACTTTGTAATCCCATTTAACTCCAATTGAAGAAGAGTTAGCTATGGGGAAAGAACCTGAGTCCAAACCACTCTCCTAGTCATGTTCTAGGAGACCCAAGCATTTTATCTCTTCATGTTACCTCCCATGATCACTCTTCCTCGAGAGTAGTTAGTTGCCAGTAAATCATCAGAAATTCTCCCTAGGGATAGGAAAACTTCAGGCAATGAAACTGTATGCACCTTTACTCTGACATCTGTACAACAAACTTCTACTAAAAGCATCCTGCATATGAACTGCACCTCATAAATATACTTAGAACTGTGAGATGGAAACAATGTACATGCAATGATCTCAAAAGGGGCTGGAAATGAAGTCAAGTTCAGTGCATATCCTAAGAAACTAAGAAAATTGGGAGGAATTATGTTGAGAGAGATGTAGGAAGAATGATGAAAAGAGTGACACTGATCCATTAGTATTTTATTTGCTAGCTGCTGCTGATTCACTCCTGTAATTCTAGATATTCAGGAGACTGAGATTTGAAGATTGCAGTTAGAAGCCAGCCCAGGCAGCAAAGTCCTTAAGCATTAAATGTTATTTGTGGCAATTTAAGTAAATTTATCTATTTGAAATCAACACATATATTGATAAAACTTATTTGCGTAGGCTAGAGCAATGTCATACTTCACCAAAATTTAATTTGGGGACATTTTACAACTGTTGGTGACTCATGAGGCTTTGAAATATATAGATTTAATGTTTTCCCAATTGTACAGATTATTTTACAAAATCATGTATATCATGAAGCTATTTCACAATATGATAAATGATAATGATACTGCACAGAAGTTTAGATGAACTCACTCCCTTGGGTCAAAGAAAACTGACTGACCTACTTAAAGATCAAACTGGTGGCTTTGCAGACACTCTGAAAACATTACAGGATGGAATAGGAGAAACCCTAGGTCTCCTTGGCTCAGGCCGAAATTTTCTGAATAGAGACCCGGAAACACAACAAATCAAAGAAAGGTTGGACAAATGGGATTGCATAAGGTTGCAGAGCTTCTGCAGGGCAAATGACATAGCTAGCAAGATCAATAGAAAGCCCACCGATTGGGAGAAGATCTTTACTAGCCATACAACGGACAAGGGTCTCATATCTAAAATATACTTGGAACTCAAAAAATTAAACCACCCAACAACAAATCCTCAAAGAAACAACTGCCCAATAAATAAGTGGGCGAAAGACTTAAAGAGAAGCTTCTCTGAAGAAGAAAGAAGGATGGCCAATAGACACATGAAGAAATATTCAACATCCCTAGCCATAAAAGAAATGCAAATCAAAACAACATTGAGATATCACCTCACTCCAGTTAGAACAGCAAAAATCAAGAACTCTAACAACAACAGATGCTGGAGGGGATGTGGACAGAAAAGAACCTTACTTCATTGTTGGTGGGAATGTAAACTTGTTCAATCACTTTGGAAAGCAGTATGGAGGTTCCTCAAAAGACTTCACATAGATCTCCCCTATGATCCAGCAATCCCACTTTTGGGCATTTACCCAAATGTTTACAAACAAGACCACACTAAAGCTACTAGCACAACTATGTTTATTGCAGCATTATTTACCATAGCTAAGATATGGAACCAACCCAGATGCCCCTCAGTAGATGAATGGATCAAGAAAATGTGGTATAAATACACAATGGAATTCTATGCCTCCATCAGAAAGAATGACATTTCACCATTTGTTAGGAAATGGAAAGGTTTGGAAAAAATTATATTAAGTGAAGTAACCCAGGCCCAAAGAAACAAAGGTCCCATGGTTTCCCTTATTTGCAATATCTAGTATAGGTATGACTCAAGCGGAAAAAGTCATATAATGTGATTTTAGGAAAATGAACCCTTAAATATGTATTTTAATGTTTTCGTTTCTTTCATGCATGTGTTTCTAACGCATTTTTAAGATTATTTCTTTGTTGCTTTGTATTTCCCTTCCCCACAGTGTAACCCCCGCTTTCACTATATTTGATGTCAGTATAACATGTGGAGGAGATGGGGACAAACAAGTCGTTTAAGGATTCAGGTGGACCTGTTGCAACCATGAGAAGTACAAAATGTCATGTCAAAACCAGCTTTCCAATGTCGGTGTAGGGGGGGGAGGGGGGTATGATTGGGTGGAGGGGAGGAGGGAGGCTGGGAAGGGAGGTGAAGGGTAAACAAAGGAGAAGGCTGCAATGCTTGGTAAGCAATGTATGCATTATCCTGCCCATGTAATTGTAACCCCTCTGTACAGTATGTTTTCAAATAAAAGAAAATAAAAAAAGAAAAAAGAAAAAAAAGCCAGAAAAAAAAACTTGTGGCTTTGACCATGCTTCACCTTGCAGGAATAAATGCAATATATACCCCACATCTATATTAAATTTATTCTGTAATATTTTTCTCTCATGTATACATGAAAATGTATTTCCTTGGGCATTATTTTAGTAAAATGCAATATAATTGATATGCTTTATAACAATGTTTAAGTGTACATATATTTTTAATGAATGATTCCTAGATAATTTGTTTGAAATCTTTGGTACTATTTCTTTGGCAGTGATAAGAGGCTTACATTTTTAATATATAGTTCCCAATGATAATCCATGAGTGTTTTAATAACATGGCGTGTCATTTTTCTCTACAAGTAAATTTTATATTCTAATTAACATTAGACCTTTATTTTATACTAATCATTGTGTATCGTAAGAAAAGTTTATCTTAAATCATTTTGATATATGATTAAGAGGAATTCGAACTTGACAAAAATGTATAGTATGGACATTGATTTTTTGAATAAAATGAATACCCATTTTTAATTTTTATTTTCACAATTGACTCCTTTTGTTCACTGAGACTTTGTTATGTTTCCCCTTCCACAGGATGGTTGAAGTATGATTTTTTTCACTAAAATGGATATTTTGTATCTATGTATTTTCTCCTTGCAACTCCTCCTCCCCCCCCCCGCCCCTTGTTGTTCTGTATATGTTTAAAAATGAAATCCAAGAATATTAGCAGAATATTAGAATCCTTCAATGGCTGAATGGTAAACCCATGTGGCATCACCACTTAGATAAAATTATTAACAAAATTTACTCTAGCACATATCATTTGGGAAACATGGATCCTAAGTTCCATGTCTCTTTGAATGAAATAACTAAGTTGAGATACCTGTGTTAACTTCTCACTCTTTAAGAATTCATTTCGTTAAGATCTTACAGGAGTATTTTGTGGTATCATCATGTTTAAGTCAAAAGACTGCTAAATACACAGGAAAAAAATATTAAAATTTCAAAAAAAATCTTCCTTTGAAGCTTGAGCAGTTTTACTTCCTACAGATATTAAAGCTGCTTCTCTGGGCATACATTTATAGTAAACTAAAAGTGTAACCCTGTTTGTCACGATGCACTAATATCAATTCAAAGTGATCAAAGACCTCAACATCAGAAGCAAAACTTTGAAATTACTGCAAGGTAGAAACTTCCTGTAAAAAAATACAGGGGCACAATAAATAGAAGAAAGACTTGACAAGTGGGACTACATCAAAATTAAAAGTTTCTTCACAGCTAAGGACAGAGCTATTAGCTGGAAAGAAAGCCAACAGAGTGTGAGAAGACCTTTACCAGCAATACATCAGATAAAGGCCTAATATCCAGTACAATCATCTTTGCTATATGGCAGTTCACTTATTATGGCTTCATTGTGTTGCAGGTATCATGGAGTTTTCACTATATTTGGGGATTTTGCAGTATTTATATAGTCATATAATATGGATGACTTTAATTATTTCTGCCTAAAAAATTAAAACAATATAAAACAATATAAAATATTAATTAAAACATATTAGAAGAATATTAAATATTAAATAAAATACATTATGTAGTTCATTAGAGGATGAACACCTTACTGTACACAATTGAGATGCAGTACTATACACCACTAGTGCTTGTTGAAGTTTGCCAATGCGAGGTTGTACACTACAAACTATTGGCAGATGTAATGGAAGTCAAACAACCACAGTACTGTGCTCTGTATCCTGGGAACTGATTGGCCCAGTGACCATAGCATCAGTCTCTTTATTCTTTCCTACTGGGCCAAATCTTTCAATCTTTCAGCATCCCTCTTTTTTTTTTTTTTGTCTTGTCATGGGGCCTGAAATCTGTCCCTCAGCTCTTCAGCTCAAGGCTACCACTCTACCACTTGAGCCACAGTGCCACTTCTGGCTTTTTTCTTTTTGCTTATTTGATGCTGAGAAATCAAATCCAGGGCCTCAGGAATGCAAGGCAAGCACTCTACCACTGAGCCACTTTCCCAGCCCTCAGCATCCCTCTTTGTTCACTTCACATGGACATCTGATCACTACATGTAATGTTGCTCTGTGGTGTTGTGTTTTTGTGAAGTTTTTGTAAAAGTCTGAATTTATTTCTAGTCCTATGATGTCACCCAAACGTTTTGAGCCTTCTAAGACTTCTGGAAGTGAACCCAAGTGACAGAAGAAGATTCTTACTGTCAAACAAAAGGTGGAAGTTCTCAGTCTGTTAAAGGAAGGCAAAAACTATATAGCTATAGCCTGCCATTATTGTATCAACAGATGTACAGTTCAACACATAAAGATGAAAAGAACATTAGGTTTACCACAAGAATGACTTTTTTGTTTATGGGTGCTGAAATCTGGGTCTGGGCACTGTCCCTCAGCTTTTCAGCTCTAGGCTAGCTCCCTACCATTTGAGACACAGTGCCACTTGCAGCTTTTTTCTGCTTTTATTGTACTAAGGAATCAAACTCAGGGCTGCATGCATGTGATGCAAGCACTCTACCACTGAGCCAACTTCCCAGCACCAAGAAAGACTTTTAAGAAGACTGCAAAAGGGTGGTCACTTCCCACAATAAGGCCATTGTGAGGATGAAGTCTGCATTGGACCTGTGGACAAATGTCTGCAGGAAGAATATCTCCTGGGATACAAACACCATCTGGACAAAGACCAAGAAAATTTATGATTGTTTTGCAGAAAGCATGGATTTTCACAATGCTGAAGAGGATGAAGATGACAACAACAATGCAGAAGCAGGACTGTGGATTGCTTCTCACACCAGAACCACCACATTCAGTGCCAGGAAAGATTGATTTGATGAATTTCAAAGATGCTTTGGATTCAAGAGTGTGTCTCTGTATGGAGAAGCTGCCTTTGTGGATAAAACCAGAGCCAAGGACTATGAGAGTGAACAACATGTTCAAATCTATCATTGAGGAAGGGGCTATAAGCCTGAAGTTTTCAACATGGATGAGATGGACTTATTTTGGAAATGAATGCCATCTCCCACTTTTATTATGAAGGACAAAGCCAAAGCCTTTGGTTTTTAAGGCTCAAAAAGATGGAGTAACTGATTATGTATGAGAATGCTGGGAGCTTTATGGGAAAGCCAGGGCTCATTGATAAGTCATAAAACCCCAGTGCCCTAAAAAACAATACTAGATGCACAACCTCAGAGCCTCAATCATGAAAACTCCTCACAGCTGATTGGTTCTACCAGTGCTTTATCCTAGAGGTTAAGCTTTATCAGGCAGAGAAAATTCTCAAGTTCAAAGTGCTCCTGATCATGTACACTGTTGGAAGCCATGTAGTTGATCTCTTGTATAATGTTATTCAGACAGAGTTCTTAGTGCCAAACATTACATTGCTCATTTGGCCCAAGGTTTTATTCATGTTTGTAAGGTGCTCTGCACTTTTGAAACACGATACTAAATCTGGTTGAAGCTATGGACTCAGACAAAAAAAATTTCTTGCCAAGGCTTATGGGTGTGATGAAAATATTGTGTCTCATCTCTTAAATATTCTGAAGTCCACCAAGGAGATGAAGCCTGAAACAGTAAATGCCAGCTGGAAACAATTGTAGCCACTAGTGGTCTGTGATTACAAGAGATTATTCCTTGATGAAGTCCATCACTCTGCAGCAGGTAAGGCTGTGAAATTGACAAAACTACTGGGAGGAGATGGTTTCAATGATATGACATTTGATGATATGAATGACCTGATCAATGTTTACTCACAATCGCTGATGTTCAAAGAACTAATGGAGATGATGAAGTCAGTAAGTCAAGAAGAGGATGAGGAACAAGACCAACTATGAACTGGAGAAGAGGAGGAGGTTGGTCAAACACTCAATCATCTTGAAACCATGGTCAGAATAGACAAAGAACTTCAGTGAGTGGCTGAGGAATGGGATCCCTGGATACTTCATTCATCATACTTCATAAATAGAATTATTAGTGGCATATATAAAAAACTTCTTCACTCAGAAGGAAAAGCAGCACCAGCAACTCCCCATAAATATGGGCACCACTTGGATGAAGAGCTCAGTTAGGCCCAGGCTTTTAACCGAAATAGAAGTTATGGCCTGTTGATACTGCACCATCTGATGAAGCGTCTGATGAAGTGGTGCCTTCAGAAGAGCTGTAATGCTCTTCTTGGCTGTGTAGTACATTTGTATCATTGTCATCACCTTTATCACCATCAGTGCTGCACAGCTACATAATTTCTGATCATCATTCAACTTGTATAATTCATTGGTAAGTACCAATGTAGAATTTTATATGTTGTTAAAATTATGTAGGTTTTAAGAGTGTTGTTATAATTATGTAGGTTTAACAGGGTAGAAAGTATTTAAGGGCATGTAAAGAGGGTGAGAAAGGTGAAAGAGAGAGTGGGAAAGGTAGTAGGAAGGATTTGTTAAGCATTATATGTATATATATATATATATATATATATATATATATATATATATAATGTTGCTATTTCATGGATTTTCATCTGTTGCAGTGGTCTCTGGAAAGGAGCTCTCATAATAGGTGAGGGATCCTTCTATATAAGGAATTCAAGAAACTAACCCCTCCCAAACCTTGTAAACCAATCAATAAATTGGCAAGGGAGCTAAGGAGAGACTTCTCAGAAGAAGAGATAAGAATGGCAAAGAAACACATGAGGAAATACTCATCATCCCTGGCCATAAAAGTAATATAAAACAACTCTAAGGTTCCATCTCAGTTAGATCAGCCAACATTGTCAATTCAAACAACAACAAATGTTGGCAGGGATGAGGGGAAAGGAGAACCTTACTGCACTGTTGGTGGGAATAGAAACTAGTATAATCACTCTAGACAGCATTCTGGAGGTTCCTCAAAAAAACTAAGCAGGTATCTTTCCTACAAACCAGCCAAACCACTCCCGGGCACTTATCCTGAACATCATGAGTCAGAATATGATAAAAAAAAAAAAAAAAAAAAAAAAAACACCTGCACATCCATGTTCATTGCCACACTATTCACAAGAGCCAAGATATGGAAACAGCCCAGATGTCTCACAATAGATGAGTGGATCAAAAAAGTACAGTATCTATACACAATAGAATTTTACACAGCCATTAGAAAGAATAAAGTAGTATCATTTGCAGGGAAATGGATGGAACTAGAACAAATGATGCTAAGTGTAATCCAAGCTCAGAGAAACAAACAGTCAATTTGGAAATTAGAACGAAATGACATTGGGATATGATAAATTATACAGGATTCTAGATATACACAATGACACCAAAAGAGGATACTCTTAGGAGAGAAACAAAAAGGTGCAATGTCTATGTGCCTCTTCCTATTTGTGTCAAATTATCTGTCTATCTATCTATCATCTATCTGTCTGTCTGTCTGTCTGTCTACCTGTCCATTCATCCATCTATCTAGCTATGACCTCCTCCAAGATATGGAAACAAGATATGTCTCTTTTTTAATTTAAATTTCAATGATTTTGTCTTCCATTATGTGTGGTGTATTTAAGTGTATATCTTTGGAGGGTTGGGGGAAGGGTTCAGAACTCAAGGGGAAAAGAGAGAATGAGGGAACAGAAGACATTGTAAGAGGGTAATGTACTCATTCCCTGACTCATGTAATTGTAATTCCTCTGTATATCACCTTTATAATAATAATAAAGTAACTTTAAAATTTTCCATTACTCTTCTCACATATTTAGCTATGATCTAAAAGTATCTACTACATATATGTGTACATGTATGTAAAGTTTTGACAATTATTCCATATTTGTTCAGTATTTTCTTGTTATTACACTTTAATATTCTGGATATGAACTGTGTGATGCACTTATCTATACATATGTAATTAAATTTAAATTTATGAGATTCTATATAAAATACATTATTTTGGATATTTGTGAAAACATAAAATAGTTCATAAACAACAAATCCCTAAAATTGATAGATGTGAAATATAAGACCTTGTCTTTTTTTGGTCCAAAACACTATGCATTACAATTACTAAGATTATAGTAATCAAATCACTTCAATAGAGAGAATTTCCTTTAGTGGTGAGCATCTTAAATCAAAGGCACTGCTTAGAGTTGTAAGCAGCCAGTACAAGCCAGTATCATTGAGGCTCATGGAAGTCGTGCAGGGAATATACTCAGTCATACCTCAAGGGTGGAGATTGTACTGCATGACAGGGTAAAACCTTTGAAACAAAAAGAACTGGAAGAATTTAGTAGTTATTATGTTTTGAAATATACTGCCTAACTAAAAGTGAAATTGCTACTTTTGATCATTCCAAGTTTCAAAACTTGAAAAGGAAAAAAAAAAGTTGAAAAGGAATAAATAAAAATAAGTAAATAAATAAAAATTATTTAATGAATATATTTAGTTTATAGTACTTAAAAGTAACAGTAAATCTTTAACCGAATATCCTTTTTATTGGATGAATTCTCCAACAAAGGTTAATGTTTTACAAGAACATAAGTATATTACTTTGAAATATGTGTTGTCTTTCATATATAGATAAATGATAGATGATAAAAAGGTAATAGATACTGAGATACCTATAACATTTGAATATTTCACTATCTAAATATTGTGAGTTTGAGAGCATGTTAAAACAAAAATGCCACATATTAATACACTTAAATGAGCCAAATATATCTTATAATCAATCTTCATCTCAGTATTGTTTTAAATAATATAGTCTTTACTTGTCATGCAAAATATGATTTCCAGTCTTCCTACTTATTATATTACACTAATGTATACTTTATTACTTTGTGCAATCACTAAGTGTGTGTAAAATCATTTTACATAATATTCTGGAAATTTTAGTAACTAGGTCAAAATCTGGAAGATTTGCCTTATATAAAAAGTATCATTATAAAAGATAAAGTCTTGGCTGGGCCTGCGGCTTAGTGGTAGAGTGCTTGCTAGCCTGAATGAAGTTCTGGGTTTGATTCCTCAGTACCACATAAATAGAAAAGGCCAGGAGTGGCGCTGTAGCTCAAGTGGTAGAGTGCTAGCCTTGAACAAAAGTAGCTCAGGGACAGTGCCCAGGCCTGCAGTTCAAGCCCCAGGACTGACAAAATAAAATAAAATAAAATGAAGTGTTTTTAAATCTATTTGGCACTAATCAGAAGTGAAAGAGAAATAAAGTAAATACTAATGATGCATATTATTCAAATTAACATTTTTGAATCTATACAAAAACTAGATTAGAGATAAATTTAATCAATTATATTTGTAAGACAATATGTTAAATAGTATGAAAATAGCTTCTTCACAAGATGGAGAAAATGGAAAAATTCAAAATATTTCCAGATGAATCCTTATGAATTAAGACATCCAACTAAACTTTCCAGAAACATGTAATAATTAACATCTTTATATATTCTATGTGGCCATTTTTATAGTTTACTCTTTAAATTTCCCTCTCTCATTATTTTAGACAAAAATGGAACATAGAACTCAATATTTCTTTCTGAAAATGAAGGAGCAAAAATTGAGATTTTGACTAACAGAAACAGTAATTCACTAATAGTATGTAATATTATTTTACTTAACATAATACATGATTTACATAAGAGAAACAAATATAATGCATATGTGATATACAATATATACACATATGGTAGTATCATGACTATATGCAACATAAACTGTCTTTATGTTTAAAAATATGCTGCTTTGGCTGACTATTGATGGCTCAGGCCTGTAATGTTCCTAAGGAGGCTGAGATCTGAGATTCCCAGTTCAAGGAAACCCAGGCAGAAAAGACTGAGAATTTTATCTCTAGTTGACAAGGAAAGAGCAATAAAGAAAGATGTGACTCAATAAATTGGTATAGTGCTTGTATTGAGTGAAAAAGCCAAGTGAGAGCAGAAACTCCAGCCTTGGTAATGGAACAAAAAAAACCCCAAAACAACAAGTAATCTGCCTTGTTAAATTAATAGCTATCTACGAATTTAAATAAAAACTATGTAGATGTATTTAAATATTTTCTTAACAGTGAAATTTAGATATATTTGTTTATGTTCTAGAATTAATAACGTGTGAATGACCTCATATTGTTGTTGTTGTTTTTCATGTAGTATGTGATTTTTTGTTTCTTTTTATTTTATTTTATTTTTTATTGTGTGAATACTGTACAGAGGAGTTACAATTACATGGGCAAGATGACGAGTACATTTTTTATCAAGCATTGTTGCCTCCTCTTTGTTTCCCCTTCCCATCCTTTCTCATACTCCCCCCACCTTATCATCCCCCGCCCCCACCAAAGTTGTAAAGTTCATTTTTCAACATAACGACTTGCACATCTCATTGTTGCAATGGGTCCACATGTATCCCTATTTAAACGATTTGTTTTTCCCCTTCCCCTCCACAAATTAAACCAACATCAAATACAGTGAAAGCAGGAGTTATACCATGGGGGAGGGACATAAAAAGCATCAAAGAAATAATCTTAGAAATGTGTTAGAAACAATCACCTGAAAGTAAAAAATTTTGAATACATATCTTAGGGTTCATTTCCCTAACATCAACTTATCTGAACTTTTCAGCTTGACTCAGATATATACTTGTTATTGCAAATAAGGGAAACTATGGGACCTAAGTTTCTTTGGGCTTGGCTTACTCTTTTCAAATTTGGTGGGGGTGGGGAGGATTGGGTGAGGTGGCAGGGGAGGATGGGAAGGGATGGGAAGGGGAAACAAAGGAGTAGGCTACGATGCTTGATAAGAAATGTACTCATTATCATGTCCACGTAATTGTAACCCCTCTGTTCAGTAATTTCACAATAAAATAAGAAAATCATGTAAAGCTATTCACAGATGATTCAATAAACTATAAAGGGAATATGGAATAAAATGGAACAGATATAATCTTGCCTTGAAATGTGGTATTAAGGAAATGAGAAGCTGGCATTATTCTGACTAGTTAAATGCCTGCAGTCCTAGCTGTTCAGGCGACTGAGATGGAAGGATCCCAAGCCAAATCCAGGCAGTGCATAGGGAATCCAAGAGACTTACCTCTAATTAAGGAGCAAAAAAGCTGGAGGTATAGCTCAAGTGGTAGAGAGCTAGTTTTGACCCAAAAACCTAAGTGAGTGATAGGCCCTAAGTTTAAGCTTCAGTAACAAAAGAAAAAGAAAAAAGAAAAGGTACAGGAATATTTCAAAGTATTGTGGTTTTTCTGGGTTTTTTTGTTGATTTTCTGTTTTTTAAATTTTTATTTTTTTATTGTGAAAATACTGTACAGAGGGGTTACAATTAAATGGGCAAGATAATGAGTACATTTCTTATCAAGAATTGTAACCTCCTCCTTTGTTTCTCCTTCCATCCTTTCCTGTCCTCCCCTGCCCTCCCACCCAATCCTCCCTGCCCCCCTACCAAAGTTATAAAGTTCATTTTCGACATAACGACTTGTACTTCTCATTGTTGTTTTTATGTTGTTCAATGTAGTGCTTTTATCTAAGGCATCATTTCACATTCTGGTTACAGGATAGATTCAATACGTTTTCCTTATGAAATCCTAGAAGCACTTTAAATATTCATAGATCCATGGTTATATGCTTCTTTAATGTGTGTAGCTGAGTGAAATTTTTATTTATATTCATCTGCATACATATTAGGAGAAAATGATGAACTGACATGAAATTCTAATGCGACATAACAGAAAAAAAGCATCCCATAAATTTTCACCATCATGAAAAAGTGGTCAATGTTATTTGCTATTATCCAAGTGTAAAGTTTTTCTTAATTACTACAACATTTTGGAAAAGTAATAATTATTTGTGGATCAAAATCAAAGTAATTATCTATCAATATCATCTATACAACATATATAGTTTGATTTTCCTAATGTAAACAATAAAATAGCTTTAATAACTATGAACAAATATGATAATAAGGACAAGTGTAAATGAATATTTTTACTTACAGAGACCAATATTCTTGAACAATCAACCATATCTGAAAATAATTGGTTTGAATTAGTTTTAAATTATTAGAGGGATAATGCCTCAGAAGAAAGACCTGTCTGTACTAGTTCAACTCTGATCTTTACTTTTGTTCTTCAACTTGAGTTTTTCCAAGAAAAACTAAACAGAAAAGTCTCTAGGATTAATAGAATAATCCAAAACACAAATCCAAAGACAAACTATTTTCAAAAGTATTATATGCCAAAAGCTACATTAAATTGTCATGGAAACCTTCTCTATAAAATTCAGATGTAGTGACAAAAAAGTATAATTTAAATGAAAGTATGATTGTAAGATAATAGGGAAAACAATGAAAATTAAATTATGATACATTCTAACAAAATTAAATTAAGGCAGAATTTTAATTTTGTTATGATAAATTTTACATTATGATTTTATATTATGATTTATAATATGATACACTTTTACTAAAATTGCATTTAATATAAGAATAGCTAAATTATCTTCTTAAATTTTTAAATGATTCTCAATTTGTATCAACTATTTGTGATTCAATTTAGGTAAATTTTCCAAAACAGTAATATAAAAGGAGGCAAGTGCCACTCTTATCTACAGATATAATTATTAAGCTCTAATATGTTTTTGTAAGTTTACTCAAGTTATCATTCCCAAGGTATTTAATAAGAGAGTTTGCAATCTATGGATAAAGTGTAACTTTCTTTATATCCTGTAGCAAGGTGCCACAGAATTTTATTCAGGATGTCTGATTTTCTAGATTGTTTTATCCAAGATATTACAACAGAATTAATTATTAACAAATACAATTTAGTAAATATATACATGTATATTATACCTCACATTTTTCCTTTATGAAGAAATATCTAAAGTTCACATTATTCTTCAAAGGATAGGTTTAAGCAATTTTAGTTAATTGGTTATCAGGTCACAGAAGATTTACTTAATGATCATGTAATTTGCTCTCTATTTACAATTAGTGATAAAATTAGCAAGGATCACATATTCACAAATGATTAAAAATAGCTTCTCAATGTGCTCATAGGTACTTTTACTGTCTTTAGTAAGGAATCCGACTCTATTACTTATCGCACACAATTAAATTAAAAGAAGGAAAGGTAGAGTTTCATTTATAAAGTATGAATATTGTTATGAAGATAAATCCTTATATTCAAGAGGTATCAGAAAATATATTTTATCTCATTTAAATTGCTGTTGTTGTTTTCCATTGATATTTATGTGTCTATATGCAATCATAAAGTCAGGCCAATGGCATAATTATGTTCATAGAAGTTATTGACAGGAAATCAAGCTGAGAATATTCCCCACTGAATTACAAATGCAGTGATGCAATTAAACATCATATTTAATTATCATTTGTCCTCTTTATAGATTTGACCTTGTGTCAAACACAAGAGTTATCCAACTTTAAATAATCATGCATTAAATTTGTTTTCCAGCGAAAACAAAATCAGTCATGTATCCCTGGAAATTTTCTGATTATTAAGAATTGTTTCAAATGCTGAGTTCTCTCTCTCTCTCTCTCTCTCTCTCTCTCTCTCTCTCTCTCTCTCTCTCTCTCTCTCTCTCTCTCTCTCTCTCTTTCTCTCTCAGGAAATCAGGGGTACTTTCTTAGCTTACTTCTACAGTAAAGCTGTGATTTCAGTCATACTCTGGGTATGGTAATATTATTTATTCTAAAGTAACATAATATTTCCCATTTCATAGAAAGAAATTTGAAGATACATTTTATTTTCTTGTGTTCATAAGCTTTTTATTCCAGTCTCTGAAGTTAAAAGCATTCCTTGTGTCATTTTAGATGATTACATATGGCTTACAAAATAGTATCATAATTGTTTCCTTAGGGAATTTTACTATCCTTCAATAAATGAATTAAATTGTTAGACTAGACTGTAGTAAACAATCTAGCATAAGCAGTGTGAACTTTTTCTAAATAAATATGAGGGCATCAAATTTAACTTTGGAAATTATGATAGTAGGTTAAAAATGATAATTAAAACTGGACTAAAAATCTACAGTTTTGACTTTGAAGCAATGAACACTATCTAAAATTACGTTTTGTACATTTTATTTATAAGATTATACATGGAAATTTATTTTTGCATAAATCATTTTTTCAGATTTCTTAGCATATTTAAACTACAACTTGTTGTATTGCTTGTTTTTATTTACTTTTTTTCTTGGTCATGGGGCCTGAGAACAGGTGTGGGCTCTGTCCTTAAGCTTTTGTGCTCAAAGTAGTCTTTTACTGCTTTAAGCCACAGTGCTACTTCTGAGTTTCTAGTGGTTAATTGAAGATGTACTTCATGGAATTTCCTGCCCAGATTGGCTTTTTAGCATGATTCTCAGAGCCCAGCCTCCTGAGTAGCTAGGATTAAGGCATGAGCCACTAGAGCTCTACATAAAAGTTGTATGAGACAAATGTCTATATTATGTTTTATATTACTATTTCAATATTAATTTCATTTTATGTATATATAATATACATACGTGTATATATCTATAGATATGTATATATCTATACAGATATTTATGAATGTAGCATAATGAAACCACTAAAGAGGGAGTTGTTTGAAAAATGGGGTAAAGAAGAAGAATATACTGGAGGTGAATTTTTCCAAAATAAACTGCATATATATGAGAATATCACAACAAGACATTCATTAAACAAATCTATGTGAATTCAAAAAAGAAGTAGGAGAATCATATCTATATATCAATATCTATCTATCTATCTATATAAAATTTGTGTGTGTGTATGTGTGTGTGTGTGTGTGTGTGTGTGTGTGTGTGTGTGTGTGTGTGTTGATACTGTGTCTTGAACTCAGGGTCTAGGTACTGTCCCTTAGCTTTTGTAGCTTAAAAACAGTAAATAAAAAGAGTCAGCGCTTCCTTACCAACTTAAGTCACAGTTCCATTTTCAACTTACTCCTTGTTAATTAGAGATCAAGAGTCTCACAGACTTACCTTCCAGGGGCTGTCTTAAAAACTAATTCCCTCAGATCTCAGCCTTCTAAGTATCTAGAATTAGAGAAAGATATATTTCACCAGCACCATACTTGCAATAATCATTTAGCATTTTCACTATAAATTGAAAAAAATAGCACTTTTAAAATGCAGGTCTACTGGTGATAACTCTCATTTTTTATTTGCTTGGCAAATTCTTCTAGCACTCATTCCAGGTGTCTTCTTTCCTTATCTCCCTCAAAATCCTGTTTTTTGTTGTTGGGTTCTTTTTTTGTCTTGGTTTTTTTTTTGCCTATTACATCATGTTAAAGTTTGCCTCTGTGTAGATCTCACTTAGGTTTAATTAATTTGTGGACATTTTGGTTTCATATAGCAATTCATGTATTTCCTTCTCTGGGAATTTTTTTCCTTGTGTTTTCTTCCGAGATTATACTAACACATACCAAGGTTTTCTTGGTGGTGTCCATAGATTATATGGCCATTTTCATCCATTCTTTGACTGCTCTGGTTGCTAATTTTCAAAGAACCTCTTTCCAAGTTTGCTGATTCTTAGGCATGATGGAGTTTTTTTGTTGAAGTTCTTCATTGGATTATTCAATTAATTCATTTTTTAGTTTTATAATTTCTGATGGTTTTGTGTTTTGCTACTTAATATCCTTTTCACTTTATTCATTTATTTTTCCTACAGTTTTATTTTTAAATGTTTTCTTGTAACTCACTGAGTTAACTTAATACAATTATTTTAAACCACAGGCAGTTCATGAAAAGTCCATGTCCTTACCATAAGTTAATGGGACAATGTAGTTGCCTTTGGTGTTTCCACATTTGTCTAAGTCTTTGTGATTTTTGCCTTTAAGATCCCACTGGATCTGGATACCAGTGGCTCATGTCTGTAATCCTAGCTACTCAGGAAGCAGAGATCTGAGGATTGCTATACCAAGCCAGTCTGGGCAGGAAAGGCCATGAGACTGAGACTTTTATGTACAATTAATCCCCAGAAATCCAAAAGTGGTGCTATGGCTCCAAGTGTTAGAGAACTAGCCTTGAGCTACTGAGCCCGGGGATAGTGCCTAGGCCTGAGTTCAAGCCCCAAACTGACAAAAAAGAAAAAAGAAAAAGAAAAGACACCGAATTTTCTCATTTCTTGAGTCTTACGGGAACAACTTGATTTCTTTAGGTAGTGCCGTATTTGCTTGAGTGTCTGTGATCATTGTCATCTTGCTTTGATGTCTTGCATTTGCAGGAGAAATGACTCATCCAGTTTTTACAGATTGGGGTTGTCAATTGTAGACCTTTATCTGCTGGCTCTCCTGATTATTGGGCCTGCCTCTGGGACTGAGCAGTGCATGCTAAAATTTGGTTGTGAAAACATTTCCAGATCCTCTTTGAATCTTAAGCCTAATACTAGTTACCGGAATAAATATGGCTTTACTCAGGAGTCCAACTAGATCCCTGGGGATACAGACTAACTTTTGAATACAGTGTACCATTTCTGCATACAAGTCATTGTGCTGGTTCAGTATCTATTTCACACCTCTGAGATTTGAACATTGTTGCTACGGGTGATGAGATTGTTCCTCAGTTTCTGAGTGAGCAGTCTTTTATTACATCATACAGAGCCAAGCATGGAGTGGGCAAGAACAGTGTCTGAGGAGAGTAGACATGATACCAGGGTCGTGGATGGGCATGATCTCCTATTAGGCCCCTATTTAGGCACAATTGTCCCTGGGCTATGATTGAATGGAGTCTTGGAGTTCCACTTCAGCATCTGTAGTAAACTCCAATGTCAGAAGACACACTACTGGAGACAAAAATGGATATGGGTATCACAAGTCCCAAATTTGATGAAGCCAGAATGGTTGGAGATGAAGGTTTAAGACTACTGTTATTACCAAGAGCCATGAAACTCATTTCTTCCCTGATTACCTTTTTGATTTGTCTCCACAGTTGTTATGTTATCTCCCACTTGGAAGAAACAGGTCCCAAAAAGCACTGTGTGTCTGTGGATGTCTATGAAATCTTTGATACTATTACATTTTGTGGAAATGTGAGCTGGTATTTCCCATTTCTTTAGTCATACTTACCTAGAATAACATGATTTAAACATTTTCAGATGTTATTCAAAGATCAATATCTATATATACATGTTCATATATCTTTATAATTAAAATAGAGTCAGTATTAGTAATTGATAGGGCTGACTTCAGCTTATGTTTTCAGTGAATATAAAATAGGCACTTTTAAATATTTTATTACTATAATTAGGGTTTGATTATAGGGGAAAAACGAGTTATTCAATAAGGCAGTTAAGACTTAATAAAGATTTCTTTCTTGGTAAATTCATTATTGGTGAACAGAAACATTCCTAATTTTCATGTAGATTGTACCTTGAAACTTTGTATATATCACTTCTATAGTATTTCAATGGAAGAATTTAGGTTTCTCAATGTATAGAACCATCTTATCTGCAAACATGGTTAATTTTAATTCCTCTCTTTAAATTTATGGTAATTTTCTTTTATACTCTTAAATAATTGATTCCACTAGAATATCCAGTACTGCAGTAGGTGAAATGGGTGACAAGGGTCATCCTTGTGTGTCCCAATAATTAGAGGAAATAGTCTCACATTTGGCCTTTCAATCATAAGTTGGTTGTGGCTTAGTCATTTGTAGCTTGTGTTATTTGAGGCATGTCCTCCTTTCTGTACATAAGGCTGCAAGAGTTTTTCATTAGGCTAAGTTGAATTTTATCATTTTTTTGGTGGAGGGAAGTATGGTCATGGGGCCTGAACTGTAGGCCTGGGCACTGTCCCTCAGCTCTTCAGCTCAAGCCTAGCGCTCTACCACTTGAGCCACAGCAACATGTCTGGCTTTTTTTCTTTTTGCTTATGTGGTGCTGAAGAATGGAACCTAGGGCCTCATGCATGCAAGGCAAGCGCTCTCCCACTGAGCCACCTTCCCAGCCACTTATCATGTTTTCTTATATCTATAGAAATAATCATGTGTTTAAATTAATTTTGTTGTCATGAGACAGTATATTTATAAATTTGTATCTATCCTATATCATATATTTATCATCTATCATATTTTTCATCTATTTGTCTATCACCTACTTGTAGAGCTGTAACTCAGAGTTTTCTGTCAGAAAGTCAAATAATACACAACTTAAATTACACTTTCAAAGACCTTTATTAATTTTTTTAAAAAATAGATCTCAGTCTTTATGACCATGAGCTTTAAAATATAATTCTTTTATTTGTGACTAATTTGTGATTACGTAGTTAGGATTATACATATGTTTACACCACACCTGGTCTATTTATTTGTACTAGGAGGTTTGGGATCTGTTTGCCTGATCTGATCTCAAACATTGATGCTCTCAATTTCTGCTTCTTGAGAAGTTGAGATGATATCAGTAAGTCATTTTTTCTATCTCTGATTTGCATGTATACAATTGTCTTTACATGCTGGGATAAATCCCATGTAGTCATGGAGACTAAAGATATTATGTGTAATTGGATTTATATTCATATATTTGATGGATCACTAACAAATAAGAAAGTAAACTGTGTCTTCTTTATATACAAACACAAATATGTATATATACGCATGTACAAATTCATGCATATACACACATTTGTATTAAATATATACATTTGTATAAACATGTATGCGTATGTGTACATGTATATATACACATGTATAGGTACATATGTGCATATAGCATATAAATGTATATCAGATATAGATATATGTGCATAAATACATTTAAATGTATATAAACACACATATGCCCAACTATATTATGTATTCATGTACGCATATATGCATAAATACATCCACATATATATGCATCCACATGTACATGAATATGCATGCATGTATGTGCATGCATACACATGTGAGTACATTTGCGCACACAGAATCATACATGTACATGCCTGCAAATATACACATTCTACATGTATGTGTGTAAATACATATGTGCATAAATACATATATGAATGAATGTATGCATGTGCATGTATGCATATATGTATCTAAACATTTATATATGTGAATATATATACATATGTGTATATACATATACATGAAATATTCAGCCATAAAAGAATTCCTTTTTTTTTTCAGGTTTAATTAAACTGCCATTAGGTTTTAATGAAGAAGGCTATTGAACTTGAGTTTGGACTGAACAGTGGTGAGAATGTAGGGTGTTTCTTTTTTTTAAAATTATATTTTATTTTATCTTTTTGTGTGAACATGCTGTACAGAGGGGTTACAATTACATGGGCAGGATAATGCATACATTTCTTCTCAAGAATTGAAGCCTCCTCCTTTGTTTACCCTGCACATCCCTTCCCAGCTTCCCCCCCTCCCCCCACACCAATTGCCCCCCTCCCCCCCTTCACCAATGTTGTAAAGCTCATTTTCGACATGACAACTTGTACTTCTCATTGTTGCAACAGATCCACCTCTATCCTTAAACGACTTGTTTTTCCCCATCTCCTCCACAAGTTATAATGACATAAAATATAGAGTAAGCAGGGGTTATACTGTGGGGGAGGGACATACAAAGCAACAAAGAAATAATCTTATAATTGCGTGAGTAACAAATGCATGAAAGAAAAAAACATTAAAATACATATCTAAGGGTTCATTTTCCTAACATCACATTATCTGACCTTTTCTGCTTGAGTCATACATATACTAGATATTGCAAATAAAGGAAACCATGGGACATATGTTTCTTTGGGCCTGGCTTACTTCACTTCATATAATTTTTTCCAAGTTTTTCCATTTCCTAACAAATGGGCAATGTCATTCTTTCTGATGGAGGCATTGAATTCCATTGGGTATATATACCACATTTTCTTGATCCATTCATCTATTGAGGGGCATCTGGGTTGGTTCCATATCTTAGTTATTGTAAATAATGCTGCAATAAACATAGATGTTCTGGTAGCTTTAGTGTGGTCTTGTTTGTAAACATTTGGTTAAATGCCCAAAAGTGGGATTGCTTGGTCATAGGGGAGCTATATGTGAAGTCTTTTGAGGAACCTCCATACTTCTTTCCAAAGTGGTTGAACAAGTTTGCATTCCCACCAACAATGAAGTAAGGTTCCCTTCTGTCCACATTCTTGCCTACAAAGTAAGTAAATGAAACTAGGACAGTTTTTAAGTCAGATTTATAAAAATATCATCATATATTTTCTCTAATATATTGAAGATTTTTAGTTGATCTGAATGTAGAATGTTATGATAATTAGTTAATGTGAATGTAGAATTGTTATTACAAGAGGATGGTTTAGTGGAAGAAGCCCAATAGAGGATATATAGATAATAGATACCAAAACATAAACACAAAAAATGTTTAATTTTTTTATCAGAATATTGCAACGATAGTCATCTCTTCACATTACTGTATGAAGAACTAGAAGTGAATAGTTTGTAGACCAAGTACTCCAATCTAAATAACAATATAATAAAATGGAAACACTACCCTGATTTTGCAGGATAAACTCTTTATATGTGCTTAACTTTATACTATATAAAATAAACCTGTACAATTTTCATGGTATTCATGTTTTAAAAAGAATTTTTCATGTTCCTCTATAATTAATTATAATTAATAAAAATTACTATGTAGCTATCAAATATGGTATGCTATATTCAAATCTATATATGGAATATATAGTAAAAATATTTCCAAAGATTTCAATTTTTTAAGTTAAATCTATACATTTTTACTCATTAAATTCTTGAATGAGAACTATTCACTCTGGTGCATTCGATGAGTTTTAATTACATCAAGTTACTATAGAATAATTATTAGTATCATAATATCGGAAAATTAATATTAAAATGTGATGATGTTAAAGGCAAACCTAGGATATTTGCATATTATGATTGACATTAAAGCTGGTATCATTGGCTGAGATCATTAGATATGAAGCTCATAAGTCCACATACATAGAAAAGTAAAAGTGATGATAAATTCTATCTCCAAAATAAGCATCAAGATAACTCACTTCATCAACTATGGAATCAAGACTGAAATCAGAAAAGCAACTCCACTTGGAATAGCTTAAAAATACTTAGGAATCATAAAAATTGTGAAGGGCTTCTATAGTGAAAACATTAAAAATTTAAATAAGGAAATTGAAGAAAGCTTAAGGATGGGAAAAACCTTCCAAGCTCTTGTACTGGAAGAATTAATGTTGTGAAAATACAATATTGCCCAAAGTAAAACACCAATTTAATGCAATGCATATCAGCATCCCAATATCATTCTTCACTAAGATGGAGAAAGCAATAAAAAATGCAGATGGAACCACAAAGGACTCTTGTACAAAGCAATCCTTAGCAGGTAGAATTGTGCTAGAAGAATAAAAATAACAATCTTTAAACTCTATTACATAGCCATAGTAATGAAAACAGCTTGGTACTGGTACAAAAACTGGCCTGAAGACCAATGGAACAGAAGATCCAGTAATTAACCCAAAGACTGATAGCTATTTGATATTTGATAAGGGATGCAACAATATACTGGAAGAAAGACAGGCTCTTCAACAAATGGTGCTGTCAACATGGATATCCACATGCAGAAAACTGAAACTAGATCCTTATATATCACCTGTACAAGCATCAATTCAAAATGGATTATAGACTTCAACCTGAGACGTGCAATCCATGAAACTATTACAGGAAAGAGGGAAAACATTAGTGCTTCTGGGCATTGGTATAAAATTTCTGAGTAAAGATCCGATTTACAACAAATTAAATCTTGATTGCATCAAACTTAAAAGTTTTTGCATGGCAAAGGATATAGCCAACATATTAAAATTACAATGAGCAAAATTAGAGAAGATTTTTACAAGCTACACATTGGACATGGCCTGATACCAAGAATATACCAAGAACTTAAAAATTCAACCCTCAAAAAAAGCAACAACCCAATTAGTAAATGCAATCGTGAATTAAAGAGAGCCTTCTCAGAAGAAAAAGGAAAAGTAGACGGCCTCATGAAATGCACAAAATCTCTGAAATCCAAACCAGAACAGCTTTGAGATTCCACTGTATCCCAGTTAGAATAACCATTATCAAGAAAACAATAACATGGTGGTGAGGATGCAGCCAAAAGGGAACCCTAATATACTGTTGATTGGAATATAAACGTGTTCAGCCACTCTAGAAAGTAGAATGGAGGCTCCTCAAAAAAATGAAAGTACTATGCTATGATCCAGCAATCCCACTCCTAGGTATTTATCCAAAAGATTACAAACAAGGATAGAGTAAAGCTACCACAATCATGCTTACTCTAGGACTATTTATTATGGTCAAGATACAGAATCAGCCCTGAGAGTACAAATGATCCATGTATTCCTTTGTATATGGAAGTTAGATTTAGATTACAAATCCATAAGTAAACATGTTGAGTATCTCAGTGCATGAAAATATATTAACTGAAAGAGCATAGACTTAAGTTAGTTCTCAGTGTAATTCCTGCTGGTTGCTGGTGGCTCATATTTATAATCCAATCTATTCAGGAGGCTGAGATCAGATGATCAATATTCAAAATCATCACAGGCAGGAAAGTCCATGAGCTAATTATCTCCAATAAACTACTCAGAAAAGGCTGGAAATGGACCTGTAGTTCAAGTGATAACCTTGAGTTAAAGAAGATCAGGGACAGTGCCCAGGCCCTAAGACTGCTTGCCCCCCACACTCATGTAATTCCTTAGAAAGACAAAATCAAAGTTAAGGAAAGTTAAGGAAAATAGAATATCAGGAAATGGTATTCAAAGGAGTGGAGTGGGATTAAGAGAAAGGGAATACATGAAAGAAGAGAAGAGCAGGAGGGGATGCAGAAAAGAATCCAGTGTAGAGACCTGGAGGAAGATGGCAGAGAAGATGCTGGGGGTTCTCATGTAGAAACCAGTTTTAATGTTCCAGTGAAAAGTCCAAGGTTAAAGAGTCACACCAAGTGTGACATCATAGTATAGAGAATTTGGACAGAGAGGGAAAATTCAAAGGACTTAGTTTAGGAGACAGAGTCGAGCACTTGCCAGTGATGGCAGCTGCTGCCTTGGCCTCCATATCAGCAGAGCCTGGGACAAAGGTGTCAGAGACATAGTGCGAGCGGATTCTACTCACTTCTAGCAAGAATTGACAAGGAGTGGAAATCCTCAGACTGCTGACCACAGTCACAGACTGTGGACTACCCAGAAACCAAGGGAAAGTTATGAGTGCCCCAACAGATATCCTCACTCTTTCTCATGGAGCACAGGTGGGGAAAGGTAGCCCCTCCCCACCTGCCAGAGAAGAATTGCATCTTTGGTATAGACAAATACCCATCCAGAGCAGCTACCACATAACTCAGGCCTTGGAAGAAGGTTAAAAGAATCCCCCCCACACCAAAGTTGTCCTTCCTAGGCAAAGCAAGCTATGCCCATGGTGGGTTATCTTTCTTTACTGGGTAAACAGAGCCAGAAGCTCTTCCAACCCTCTGTAGCATAAGTAGCAACTCCAGCTTCTGGAGGGTAAAAGGCAAACAAATAGAATCTCAGTACACATACATCCTGAGAATGGCTCCAGTCTGGGCTCTATGAGTGTCTCAGAGTTAACTCCTCAGGGAAAAGCTACTGATTTCTGACAGACCTGAATCCTACCCACAACCTATCCCCCTCACAGCAACTCCTAGCTAAACTCCTAGCTAAAACCCTCTTTTGTGATACTTAAAGTAGATCACCCTTCCACTGAACTAGCCTGGGAGGAGGGTCATAAAGTCATAGGTAAAGCAGAGTTTCTTTCTGCCTGCACAAGCAAACTGATTTAAGAAACCAATCAAGCCACAGGATCCTTCTATCTGCTACTTTCAAGAGACATACCATGCTCACAGAAACAAACGTTCTGAAAGTGAAAAGGCTGGAATAAAATCTGCCAAGCAAATAGCCCCAAAAAACAGAGGAGTTGCAATCCTAATATCAGATACAATATACAATTTTCTTCAAATTAAAGTTAGCGAGAAGATAAAAAAGGTCATTACATATTAATTGAGGGATTTCTCTTCAGGAGGATATTAAAATACTAAATAATTATTCACCAAATAACAGAGCAACCAAATTTAACTAAGAAACATTACTTTCCCTAAACCTCACATAGATCCCAAGAAATTAATTGTTGGGGACTTTAACACACCACTATACCTGCTGGGTAGATCAACTGAGCAAAAACTCAACAGAGAAATCTCAGATCTAAATAACTGCATAGATTAACTGGACATAACAGCTACAGAATACTTCACCAAGAAGCATTGGAATACACGTTCTTCTCAGAAGCACATGGAACAGTCTCCAAAATAGATCACATTTTAGGTTGCACAGAACAAGTGTCCAAGTTCAGAAACATTGAAATTATGTCATGCATTCTCTCAAACCACAAGGGAATAAAATTAGAATTCAACAGCAAAAGCCAACAAAGAAAATCCTATAACACATGGAGGTTGAACAAAATACTGTTGAACCACCAGTGGGTCATGGAAGAGATTAGAAAGAAAATTAAAATGTTCATGATACTTAACCAAAATTACCTGTGTCCTCTGAGACACAGAAAAGGCAGTACTCAGAGGCAAGATTATAGCTTTGAGTTCCTACATCAAATTGGAGAGATCTAACACTAATAATTTAACAAGGCACCAGAAACTCCTTGAAAAAGAGCAACAAGCTAAACCCGAATTCAGTAGATGGAAACAAATAATTAAAATTAAATGAAAATTAAATGAATTAGAGTCCCTAAAAAATCATAAAAAGAATCAGCAAAAAGAGTTGGTTCTTTGAAAACTTAACAAAATTGACAGACCTTTAGCAAAGCTTATCAGAAAAAGAAGAGAACACACTCAAATAAACTCAGAGGTGAGAATGGAAACATCACCACAGAAACAACCAATATTCAGAACATTATAAGGGAATACTTTTCAAACGTTTATGCTAATAATTTTGAGAATCTGGAAGAAATAGACAAATTTCTAGCGAATATTGGCATGCCCAAACTAAAGCAAGATGATTTAAATCAACTTAACAGACTCATATCTAGCATCGAAATAGAAACAGCAATAAAAGACCTCCCATCCAAGAAAAGCTCAGGACTGGAACGATTTACAGTGGAATTCTACAAGACCTTCAAATGAGAACTCATACCAATATTCCTCCAACTTTTCAATTAATTTGAAAGTGAAAGTTCACTCCCAAACTCTTTTATAAAGCCATCGTAATCCTCATATCAAAACCAAGCAGGGATTTCAAAGAAAGAGAACTAGATACACTAATTTTTTCTTGTCGATCTGGGGCCTGAACTCTGGGCCTGGGCACTGTCCATCAGCTCTTCAGCTCAAGGCTAGTGCTCTATCACTTGAGCGATAGCGTTACTTCTGGCTTTTTCTGCTTATGTGTTGCTGAGGAATTGAACCCAGGGCCTTTTGCATGCAAGGCAAGCACTCTACCATTGAGCCACCTTTCCAGACCATAGAGACCCATTTTTTGATGAACATCAATGCAAAACTTTGCAACAAAATTTTGGCCAATCAATTTCAACAACTCATCAAGAAAATCATACTCTATGATCAAATAGGATTCATTTCAGGGATGCAAAGCTGGTTCAATATACCCAAATCAATATAATCAATTCATCACATCAAATAGACAAGAATAAAAATAAGAATAGATAAGGATAAGAATCACATGATTATCTCAATAGATGCATACAAAGCATTTGACAAGATCCAACACCCCTTTATGATGAAAGCTCTGGAAAAGCTAGGAATTGACAGACCTTTGCTCAACATAAGAAGGCTGTGTATGACAAATCTACAACCAGCATTATACTTAATGGTGAAAAACTAAAGATATTTCTTAGTATTAGAATACCTTCCTAGAGTAATAAGATAAGATGCAAATATGAAGGGATCCAAATAGGGAAAGATGAATAACACTATTCCACTTTGAAAATGACATGATCTTGTATTTAAATAACTCGATGGATTCCACCTCCAGGTTACTGCAGCTGATCAGAAACTTTGGCAAAGCACTAGCATATAAAATTATTCCTCAAAACTAAATGGCTTTTTCTGAATGCCAATAATGAGAAGAGCATTGCTGAAATCAGGAAAGCAACTCTTTTTTTCATATATATATTTTATTGGAAAAATACTGTACAGAGGGGTTACAGTTACATAAGTAGGGTAATGAGTACATTTCCTATTGAGCATTGTTACTTCATCCTTTGTTTTTCCCCTACCATCCTTCAATCTCCACCTCCTCAATCCTTCCCTCCCCCCCCCAAGTCCTTGCTGTTGTAAAGTTCATTTTCTTTTTTGGGGGGGGGTCCAGTCGTGGGGTTTGAACTCTGGGCCTGGGCGCTGTCCCTCAGCTCTTCAGCTCAAGGCTAGTGCTCTACCACTTGAGCCATAAAGCCACTTCCGGCTTTTTTCTTTTTTGCTTATGTGGTGTTGAGGAATCGAACCCAGGGCCTCAGGCATGCAAGGCAAGCGCTCTACCACTGAGCCACCTTCCCAGCCCAGTAAAGTTCATTTTCAACATAATGTCTTATACATCTCATTGTTACAAGGGGTCAACCAGAATCCTTGTTTCAGCAATTTGTTATTTCCCTTCCCCCACCCCAAATTAGAAAAATGTATATACAAAATACAGGGTGCCAACATCAAATACAGTGAAAACAGGGGTTACACCATGGGGGAAGAAAATATGAAAGAGACAAAGAAAATCACATGGTACATTATAAATAAATTAAAAACAACAGTACTTGTGTACCTATCTTGGGGTTCATTTCTCATCATCTTATATGGTCACATATACACAGCTTTGGAACTTTTCTGCTTGTCTTGAACATATACTAGTTATTACAAATAAAGCAAACCATGGGACCATGTTTTGTTGGGTCGGGCTTACTTCACTTAATATATTTTTTTCCCAATCTTTCCATTTCCTAAAAAATGGGCAATGTCATTCTTTCTGATGGAGGCATAGAAACCAGTGTGTGTGTGTGTGTGTGTGTGTGTGTGTGTGTGTGTGTGTGTGTGTGTGTGTGTGTGTGTGTGTGTGTGTGTGTGTGTGTGTGTGTGTGTACACACAATGTGATATATATATATATATATATATATATATATATCATATCACATTTTTTTGATCCATTCACCTACTGAGGGGCATCTGGGTTGGATATATATCTTAGCTATGGTGAATAATGATGTGATAAAAATAGTTGTACTGGTAGCTTTGGTATGACCTTGTTTGTGATCGTTTGGGTAAATGCCCAAAAGTGGGATTGCTGAGTCATAAGGGAGTTCTATGTGGTCTTTTGAGGAACCTTATTACTGATTTCCAAACTGGTTAAACAAGTTTACACTCCCACCACCAATGCAGTTCCCTTTTGGCCATGTCACCTTGCCATAGTAATAAAAAAAGTTTGGTACTGGCACAAGAACAGACCTGAGTACCAATGAAATAGGACTGAAGACCCAGAAATAAACCCAAAGACCTATAGCCACGGAATCTTCAATAAGTTAACTAAAAAATAGGAAGAAAGAGAGCCTCTTCAGTAAATGATGCTGGCAAAATTGATTTAACACCTGTAGAAAACTAAAGCTAGATCCCTGTATATCACCCTGTACCAGAATCAACTCCAAATGGACCAAAAATCTCAAATCAAAGCAGACACCCTGAAGACATTACAGGAAGGAATAGGCAAAACTCTAGGACTCCTTGGCATAGGCCAAAATTTTCTCAATAATGACCCAGAAACAAAACAACTCAAAGAAAGATTGGACAAATGGGATTGCATGAAGCTGCAGTCCTTCTGCCTGGCAAAGGACATAGCAAGATCAATAGAAAGCCCACATATTGGTAGATCTTCATTGGCCATACAACAGACACAGGCTTCATATCTAAAATATACTGAGAACTCAAAAAATTAAATCCCCCAGCAACACATCCTCAGAGAAAGAATTGCGCAATTAATAAGTGGGCTAAAGACTTAAAGAGAAACTTCTCTGAAGAGGAAATAAGAATAGCCAATAGAAACATGAAGAAATACTTAACTTCTCAAGCAACAAAAGAAATGCAAATCAAGACAGCATTGAGATTCCACCTCACCCCAATTAGAATGGCTATAATCAAGAAATACAATAACAACAGATGCTAGATGTGGCCAAAAAGGAACCCTACTTCATTGCTGGTGGGAGTGTTAACTTGTTCAACCACTTTGGAAAGCAGTATGGAGTTATCTCAAAAGACTCCACATAGAGCTCCCCCTATGACCCAGCAATCCCACTTTTGGGCATTTATCCAAAGATCACAAACAAAGCTAAACTATAGCTACCAGCACAACTGTTTTTTTGCAGCATTATTTACCATAGCTAAGATATGGAACCAACCCAGATGCCCCTCAGTACATGAATAGATCAAGAAAATGTGGAATTCTATGCCTCCATCAGAAAGAATGACATTTCTCCATTTGTTAGGAAATGGAAAGATGTGGAAAATGTTATATTAAGTGGAATAAACCAGACCCAAAGAAACATAAGTCCCATGGTTTCCCTTATTTGCAATATCTAGTATAAGTCAAGAATAAGCAGAAAAGGTCAAAAGCTATGTACATATCACCATAAATGATGATAAGTGAAAGGAACACCAAGATAGGGAAACAACTTGTTTTTTCTTTCTTGCTATTGATTTTAATGTATCTAAAATATACTATGTGATTTTTTTTTGTTTCTCTTGTAGGTTTTTCTCCCATGGAGTAACCGCTGGTTTTACTGTATGTGATGTTGGTGCCCTGAATCTTGTATATGCATTTTTCAAATTTGGGGAGGGGAAAGGAAATAACAAAATGCTGAAACAAGGATACAGGTTGACCAATTGTAGCAATGAGATGTACAAGGCACTATGTTGAAAACAAAATTTACAACTTTTGGGGGAAGGGGGGAGTTAGGGAGGAGGGAGGGAAAGAATGGTAAGGGAAAAAACAAAGAATGAGGTAACAATGTTCGATTTGAAATGTACTAATTACCTTACTCATGTACCTGTAACACCTCTGTACACTACTTTTACTATATATATATATATATATATATATATATATATATATATATATATATATATATAAAGTTATGGAACCAACCCAGAAGCCCCTCAGTAGATGAATGAATCGAGTAAATGTGGTGCATGTGTGTGTGTGTGTGTGTGTGTGTGTGTGTGTGTGTGTGTGTGTGTGTGTATGTTGGCATTCTTAGCCTCCATCAGCAAGAATGACACTGCCTCATTTTTTAGGAAATGAAAAGACTTGAAAAAATATATTTATTAAGTGGAGTAAGCCAAGCCCCCAAAAAACATAGTTTCCCTTATTTTCAATAACTACTATATGTCTCGGACAAGCAGAAAATTTCAAAAGGCTATGTACATATGACCATATAAGATGATGCTAAACAAAATGCACCCCAAGATAGGGACACAGAAGCTTTATCTCTGCTGCTGTTGTATTTAATGTACTTATAATGTACTATGTGATTTTTTGTTTCTGTTGTATGTTCTTTCCCCATGGTATAACCCCTGTTTTCACTGTATTTTATTCCAGATCCCTGGATCTTTTAAATACATTTTTCTAGTTTGGGGAGGGGGAGGGAAATAACAAAATTCTGAAATAAGGATACAGTTGACACATTATAACAATGGGATGTACAAGACACTATGTTGAAAACTAACTTTACAAATTTGAGGTGGGTGAGATAGTTGTTGGGGATGTGGGGAGGGAAGGGATGTTAAGCAAAAATCAAAGGAGGAAATAACTGCTTGATAACCTTCCTCATGTAACTGTAACCCCTCTATACAGTATATATATTGAATAAAATGTATATTTTATTTAATTATATTTAATACATATTAAGTAATATACATTTTTAAAGTATCCAATGTATATCTTATAAAATTTAAAAAGTGAGCAAATTGGGTAGGTAAGGAAAGATGGGTGAGAATGTTGAAAGAGGTGACGCTAATCAAATATATTGTATTCATAAACTTCTATATATAATGGCAACTCTACCTAAAGATAATTTTAAAAATGAGAGAACTCAATTCACCAAAATAGAACTCTATAAAAGCAATAATGGTGACAATAATTACATTAATGAGGAACTCTATGACAAGTACTGTTTCTTATTAACTGTTCAACATATTTTTCCTGGAAGATCATATTATCATTACAAATTTTCAAACAAAAAATGAAACCAAATCTGGGTTGTGCAAACTTGATTTTATTTTGTTGGAAAGTTATTATAGTCTCCACTTGCATAGGAAATTTGAATGAAGTCATTATTAATAAATACATACACAATAAGATTAATTTTGGGCTTGGGCAAAATGTCTTAGACATTCCCAATTTAATTTCTGGATCTGTAAAATTATGGGTAATATATAATGTTTTGGGTTACTAAAAATATAAGTGAAAGCTGGTTGCCAGTGGCTCATGTTTGCAACCCTAACTATTCAGGAAGTTAAGTGCTAAAGGAATTAAATTCAGAGCCATAAAAGTATAAAATTCTGTGGGATTGCATCTTCTATTAGGAACCAACAAAATACTGGCCTAAGATGTGGCTCAAGTGGTAGATCACCAGCCATGAAAAAAAAATTATATCAAAGGAAGGCTGGCCATGAGTTGCTCATGCCTGTAATCCTAGCTGGTCAAAAGGCTGAGAAATCTGGATCACAGTTTGAAGCTAGCCAGAGCAAGAAACTCCATGAGACTCTTACCTCCAATTAACCACCAGAAAACCAGAAGAGGAACTGAGGCTCAAAGTGGTAGCTTTTAGAAAAAGGATCTCAAGGACAGCACCTAGGCGCAGAGTTCAAGCCCAAAGAATAGCAAAAAGTACAAAACAAAACAAAAATGTCAAAGGATAACGTGAAGTTCTGATATCATTTTCTGGTATGGTCACACACACAAATAAATGTATAAATAATGAAATAGATGAAAATAGTAAATTCAGTTTCTTCCCAATTTTGATGAGGTAAACACGATTTCCAAGGCTGTCAGCAGCACTCATTGCTTGAATGCTTATTTACACTTCAGTGAAAAACTGGACTGTGATACTCATTCAATTAATTTTAATATTACAAATTTTAATAATACAATTCCATCCATATGCAAAACTTTTAATGTTCAATATTTCAAGGTGTGATATTTAAGGTAAAACAATGAATTTAAAAGATTATTATTTAATCTTGTTTTGTGGTAGATGAAACCAGAAGTCTGACTTCCTTTTCCATAGGTAGTCATGAGTCTTTTTATGAAAATACAAAACAAGATTGATATTTAACATTTCACTGTGGTGTTCCCAATACTAAATGCCATTTCATTAAAACATAGATTTAAGTTGGGCACAGGTAGTTCACTCTTATAATTATAAGTTATTCAGGAGGCTGAGATCTGAAGATTGATGATCAAAGCCAGCCCAGGAATGAAAGTCTGTGAGATTCTTAACTCCAATTAAGAACCCAAAGCCAGAAATTTATCTGTGGCTTTAGTGGTAGAGATCTAGCCTACAGCAAATCTCTTGCAAGACAATGTCTAGGCATGGAGTTTAAGGCTTGGGACTAGCACAGAACACACACCTACACACACACAGATTTATTAAATTTTATTCTTTCCCATATGCTCATAATTTTTCCCTTTTCTCTCTTGTAGAAGCTACAAGAGCAAGTAGTTGATCTATAATTGATTATGCAATTAATTCCCTCTCTAAACTTGCTTTTTTGAGAGTAAGACTGATTTTCTCAGAATCTATTTCTAGCACATGACATACAAAGTGATACATGTTTAAATTTGTAAACAATTTTATAAAAACAAGTCTTTTTCAAAGAGTTAAATTTCATCATTCATAGTTTTCTCCATGCTTTTTCCAGTAAAATCCACAGAAACAATGACACTATTTTTATTGTTTTTTTTCTGTCACACATGTAAATGACATTTCTGAAAACTGCATTTAAATGATGTAACTCTGTGATATAAAAAGATAACATTGAATTAAAATGCATTTTTAAAATCAATGGTAACAATATGAAATTAATTTGGGTAAATTTCATATTTTCAGAACACAGATTGTCACAGAAAAACACATTTCACCTAAACCAGGAATTTTCAGTGCTAACTCTTTAGTTTTAAGTACATGGTAGAAAAGTCTGAGACCCTTTAACTTGTAATTTCTAACAAAAATATGCAAGTTTTATATAACTTCTAAAATGATTATGTTAACTTAAAAGAAAGTCTCTCATTGCTTAGTACAAATGAGTACAAATGAGAGCTACTGGCTTTTAAGAACATCTAAACAGCAGTCATTTGCTAAATCCTCTGGTATGAAGATTCAAAGCATAAAGATATGTGGTTTTCATCTTCCATCTAAACCCTGGTGAACATGTACTTTGAAGGAAACAGATACAAATTCAGGGAGGACAGCATCCATAGGGTGAACATAAAAGATCAACATCTGCTCCAAGAGTTCTTCTAAGCAGGCATCCAAGCAATTACACAGATTGAGCAACTGAGAAATGAGTTTTTAATCTTACCACAAATGGGTAAAGAACTGTCGACTTCAATTCTTTCATTTCATGGAACTCAATCTATGTTCATGCTACCAGGAGTCCAATGAATTCTACAGAGCTGATTTATTTTTCTAATGTTACATGTGCCTCAGGTAGTGTCCAGCTATCAGGGCTCTCCACACTTAAGGAGCTAATTGGTGGAACTGCTTCCTATAAAATATTCATGCCAGGAACTATTTCTAAATTTAATTTCAATATTATGTCTCTCTCCATTTTAATCTCAAATATTGCTGTAGAAATTTTATGTGGTATCTCTACTCACAGACAAACCAAAAAAGTATTGCAAGTTATGAACTTTTCTTAGAGGAAAAGAAGGCAGGATTTTACCATCAGTACAGTACTTACTCAACCCAAAACCAGAAGACATGATGAAAAATTAGACATTCACTTTCTTTAAAGGACTTCAATAATCCCAAATAAAACACCTTGTTTTATGGAAAAAATAAGATTCTATAGGTATTAATATACATGTTTAAATTTGCATATTAAGTTATGTGGTACTGAGAAATCGAACCCAGGGCCTCAGGCATGCAAGGCAAGCACTCTACCACTGAGCCACCTTCCCAGCCCCTGCATATCAAGTTATAATGATCATATTCTGACAAAAATTTTCCACACACTAATGTGACATTGTTCTTATATACTTTATTTTATGATTTAGTTAGTATTATTTTAGTAAAACAGGATAAAGCAGGGAGAAATGAAAATGAGAAACAATTCCAGCTCCCCACACAAAAAATGGCTCTAATAAACCACCATAATAGGAAATTTGAGCACTTGGCTGTAACAATCTCTCTCATTTAAGATTTCATAGAAAAGAAAATTTCAAATTTTCTATACAAGACAATCCATATACATATATAATGTTGCATACTTTATTGGTCTTATACCATTGTATTAATATTATTAATATGAATATTTGTACCTTTGAAGCCAACATTTCATCCCTCATCTAAGCAACAACTCCACCCTTCAGTTTTTAAATAATTTTATCAACATAATACTAATAGTAAAATATTAGAATCAGAATTGAATCAGGTTATATATTTAAGATTTCTCAAGAAATTCAAGTTCCAATAAATACTAACAATATGACTTGTAGATTTCTACCACAAACTTCAATGATTTTATGTGCATCTGTATCAGTCAGAGTGGTTTTAGTACAATAAATAACAATATCACACATATCGAGATGAATGTAATAGAAGAAATGAACATAGATATCATCTGTAATTTTCATCTTCTTAATGGTGTTTAACAGCTTTTGTGATAGAACATATAAAAGAAGTTTTTTTGAAGGATACAGGTGGACCTGTTGCAACAATGAGAAGTACAAGTTGTCATGTCCAAAACTAGCTTTACAACGTCGGTGCGGGGGGGGGGGGAAGGGGGGGAAGGAGAAGGATTGGGATTGGGGGGGAGGGGGCAGGCTGGGAAGGGATGTGAAGGGTAAACAAAGGAGGAGGCTGCAATGCTTGGTAAGAAATGTACGCATTATACTGCCCACGTAATTGTAACTCCTCTGTACAGTATGTTCACAAATAAAATAAAATTAAATTAAAAAAAAAGTGTTTCTTGTGAAATAGACAAAGAAAATGACATTTAAAACTGAAGATGCTTAGGAAATTTATAGTTAAAGTTATGATTTGGACTTAATAGTTTTTATTAGGTATGATATTTCTAATACAAAATACAAATAAAAGTGAAAAATGCAACTTTAAATTGTTGGGTTATAGAAAATATTTTAACATAGGAAAATGTCGTTTCCATTTTAGGAAATACAGAAATATAAAGGATATTTTGATATTGTTTTATTCAGTGTATTTTTATATACTTACAAGAATGAAATTTCAAAATTTGCCATTTAGAGCCATACATTGCTGTCACACACATGTAGTCACAGAGACGCAGAAGAAAGCTGAGCTGTGAGTACTGAGGTTCAAGACCAGTTGGGACAGATGAATCTGAGGAACTCATGTCTTCCATTAACAAGCAAAAGTTGAAGTGTTTCTGAGGCTTTGTAGAGCAAGCTTTAAGCAAAAAATCCAAAGGAGAACATAAGACCCTGAGTTCAAGCTCCAGAATCAGTACACATACACACACACAAACACACCAAAGTCAGCACCATCACTACCAACAACTATTTGATCAATTATTTATTAAGAGAGTTTTGGTATAGGATGACTCTATAACAATATACAAGACAGTATGTTGAAGATGAACTTTACAACTTTGCAGGGGGGCGGTGAGAGGGTGGGATGAATTAGGAGGGATGAGGGGAGGAAAGGGAAAGGGATGGTAGTGGAGGGTGTATCAATGCTCGATAGGAAATTGACTGATTACCTTGCTTATGTAACTGTAATGCCTCTGTACAATATCTTTACAATAAAAAATATATATTAAGAAAAAAAGAGTGTTTTGAAACAGAGAACTGATCCTAAACAGTTTTGGGAAACATTCAGCTTTTCTTTTTTTTTTTTTTTTTGTCGGTCGAGGGACTTGAACTCTGGGCCTGGGCGCTGTCCCTCAGCTCTTCAGCTCAAGACGAGCGCTCTACCACTTGAGCTACAGCACCACTTCTGGTGGTTTATTGGAGATAAGAGTCTCACGGTCTCTCCTGCCCAGGCTGGCTTTGAACCGTGATCCTCAGATCTCAGCCTCTTGAGTAGCTAGGATTACAGGCGTGAGCCACCAGAGCCCAGCTACATTCAGCTTTTCTTATAGCATAATTTCCATTTTGGAAATTTAATTACTCTTTAATATATTTAACTATTTTTTTATTGTAAAAATACTGTAGAGAGGGGTTACAATTACATGGGCAAGATAATGGGTACATTTCTTATCAAGCATTGTAGCCTCCTCCTTTGTTTCCCCTTCCTATCCCTTAGTATCCTCCCCTCGCCCCCTCACCCAATCCTCCCCGCCCCCCCCACCAAAGTTGTAATGTTCGTTTTTGACATAACGACATGTACTTCTCATTGTTGCAATGAGTCCACCTGTATCTCTATTTAAATGACTTGTTTTTCCCCTTCCCCTACACAAATTATACTGACATTAAATGCAGTGAAAGTACGGGTTATACTGTGGGGATTTTTTTATTAGTAACATCTTGCCTTACTTTTAAACTCTTGTCTGATAATTATACCATTTATCCTGCTTAAAATTATGTGTTTATGGTGATTCTCTCTTTTTTTATTGTGAAAATGCTGTACAGAGGGGTTACAATTACATGGACAAGATAATGAGTACATTTCTTATCAAGCATTGTAGCCTCCTCCTTAGTTTCCCCTTCCCATCCCTTCCCATCCTCCCCCCTACCCAATCCTCCCCACTACCCTCCCCCTTGAAAAATCCCTGAACACATTTTTATTCTATAATCCTGGTCTTGCTCCTTTCTTGTGATATTATCCTTTTTACCTTTGGCAATACTAAATGCCTCTCATTACCGGGAACATGGACCCTGTAAAAGCATGCTATGATGGATATTGAGAGGAACTGCCCAATGCATCTCACTTCCTTCAATGAATCACGCATTAGCCCAGCTGTCAGAAATCAGCCTCCAACTGTAAACGCCTTCTAGCTGCATCTTATTTTCAGAGAGCCACTTAAAGGGAAAGTTCACATCCAGTAGAAAACTGAGGGGGTTAAAAACAAAACAAAAAGCAAAAACAACAACAACAAAAAACCAGAACACTGCAGGTTGGCCCAATGAGTCTATTCTAATGGCCCCCTTTGCTCCTGATTCACTCACATAAAATAAAACAAATTGATAAACCTGGTTGAGAGCCTATCTTCTTTCTCTGTCCTAGGAACCATCTTTATTCCAGAAGCTTATTTTTTAAATTTATAAACTTGTGTAATTTTATCTCTGTATCTAACTGTAAAACACAAGGAAGCAAATATGACACGGAAGAAATGAAAAGACAGAGGAAGAGCCGTGTTAGAAATTCATGCAAGGCATTACAACATTCTAGGTATTCTACCTGCAAGGATTTGATGTACTTACATTATCAGGAAATCTGATGGTGAATTTTCAAGTATACAAACATTCTGTGTTAGTTGTGTTGTAAAAATGCTCTGCAAAAACCACCAAAGTCTCAAAAAGACACGAAAATAAAGAATTGTCTCAGCAAGGCAAAATTAATTTTGGTCCAAAAGAGTGCACCCTTCACATACCGGCATACAGAGTAGGAGGGTTGCTTTTTATTTATCCCTAAGACAGCAAGCCGGGCCCCTCTTCTTATTGGCAGAGCTCAAGTACTTACTCTGCTCATGATTGGTTAGTTTAAATAGGGTAGTCCGTATTTGCATAAAGTGACCATTAAATAACTTTGAGATGAGATTAACAGTCTTAATTTCTCATATCTGTATCTTTCTTGGACAATCTTGGCACACCCTCAGCTACTTTCTTTACTTGCTGGTATTGCCATAGTAGAATAGGATAATCAACAACCAGAGCAAAGTATTTACTTTTAAACAACCCATGGGCCTTGATAGTAAAGAGTGCATTTTTAATTTCTTTTCTTTCTTTTCTTTTTTTTTTTTTTTTTTTACAATTGAGCCTGACTGTATCAAATGAGCTTGTTAATGTGGTAGTTGAAATGCTCAACTTCATATTCACTTGTTATAAGAAACGTGTCAGAGTACCAAATATGCCAAAAGATAAGAAAATCAAACTCTTAATGAAATTGATTTTGATACACATTGAATTGGATATATTTCCTTTCACTTAAGGATCGGTCAAAACATCAAAGTAAATAAAATATTGTACTAATAAAAGTATTAAATATTGCACTAATCAAATATTACATTTAAATGACAAATATAGCTTGACTGATGGTCTGTATTAGCCCTGACTTACTCACCCTTAACATATTTTCTCACAGTGAATAGAATCCATAGCCATTCTACTTTATCAAGTTATTCACAAAATAATACAAATACTTAGTATTTTCTTGGTATTCTTTTGTTTAACTAATTGACTAGGTGTATCACTAAATTTCCCAAGTGATTGTCAATTTCTAATCCTCCTGTCTCAGCCTCCCAATTGATGGGATTATAGATATAGCCATATTGTTCTTTGTTTTATATGTATATATACACATAAGTATATATACATATATGTATACATATATTTTTTGTAGGTCATGTGACTTGAAATCTGAGCCTGAGCTCTGTCCCTCAGCTCTTAGCTCAAGGCTAGCACTCTACCACTTGAGCTACAACAACACTTCCAGTTTTCTTGTGGTTTATTGGAGATAAGAGTATCACGGCCTTTCCTGCCCGGGCTGGCTTTGAACCTTGATCCTCAGATCTCAGCCTCCTGAGTAGCTAGGATTACAGGCATGAGCCACCGGCACCTGGCTCTTTGTTAGAATTTTGACTTGCATGGTACATAATATATAAATTCTAGGAGAAAAGAGAACCCATAAATTAAATGTATGACGGTATCATTTTTTTTTGGTCAGTCATGGGGCCTAAATTCTGGGCCTGGGCACTGTCTCTTACCTATTCAGCTCAAGGCTAGAGCTCTACCACGAGCCATGGTACCATTCCCGGCTTTTTCTGATTATGTGGTGCTGAAGAATTGAACCCAGGGCCTAATGCATGCAAGGCAAGCACCCTAACACTGAGCCAACTTCCCAGCCCTGACAGTATCATCTTGTAATTACAGGAAAAGTCCCAAGCATACAAGTCTTTGAGCACTCTAAAACCAATGAGGAAATAAAGAAAAAAAGGCCAATGGAAGAGGAAAGTTCAAATAAAAATCATTTATCTAAAGATGCTTAATTTTATTAGTCAGCAAAAATTTTGTAAATTTCAAGAATTAAGCCTTAGATAATAAATATTAAGGAAAAGATATACAATAAACATGTTCTGCTGATGAAAGTATAAATAGGCCTGAACAGGTAGTAAGTAGTTTAACTTTACAAATGTAAATGAAAATTGTCTTTACTTCAAAATCAGAGGGCTTCCTGTTAGGCCTATACATTCTTGCATATCTGCTCTGGGAAACCAGTAGAGTCATATTCAGAGAACTGATAAATTTAATTATAAAAATGGAAGATATTTGAATGACTATGAGGGTGGACAACTCTGTTTACAGCTGTAGAAATGGATGATAGGAAATTTTATCTATTAAGCAAGTGTACATCTGACAACTGTAAAATGACTAATTGAAAGAATATAATAGAATATATACTGCATGATTCAGTTCATATACTGTTTAAAATGTGCTGGAGTTTACAAAGATGGTTTAGAGATCTATTTGCAATAGAGCATTGAGAAAGATATCCAGCACTTTAGAACAGTCTGCTTTTGGGCAATAAAGAGAAAGAATGCAATTGAAAAGAAGCACACAAACGCCTCTATTAGTGGTAATATCTTTGTTTTTAACCTGTGAATTTTTGTTTTTCTTTTTCTGAATGTACTAGAGATTATTGAATCGTATACTTTAATAGGTAAATTTATGGTATGTGAATTGTATCAGTGATAATAGTAATCATTATGACTAACATTATATTACTATATATTGTGCACATTATATCACTAACATATTATTGTGATATATTATCACATTATTATAGCATATTATGTTATTGTGGGATTTTTTATTGTGAAAATACTGTACAGAGGATTACAATTACATGGGCAAGTTAATGAGTTCATTTCTTATCAAGCATTGTTGTCTCCTCCTTTGTTTCCCCTTCCCATTCCTTCCCATCTCCCCCACATCCCTCTCCATGGCAAAGGTGTAAGGTTTATTTTTGTCAAAATATCTTTTACATCTCATTGGTGCAATGGGTCCACCTGTATCCTGACATAACATTTTATAATTTTCATAATATCTTATATTTCTAGTCATACACATAATTTAAAAGAAAATGAACTCATTTTCTCATAAAGGTGTTTAGTCTCAGAATGACAAAATTACAAAAATGTGAAAATGTCTTCAAGGTTATGAAGAAATATTTTTGTAAATAATTCTTATATAATAAAAACTCATCTATAAGACCAATTGTAAAAGTTGATGTCTCTTTATATGTATACCCTTGCTTCACAAAAATATTTGTAAAGTCCTGCATACAAATTTAAAACAAGTTACATTTTGATAATATATTGTCATTAGTGGCATATAGAAATGATGTTCATAACACATCATTAAGAGTATAATAAATGCATATGCTCAGTGTCTGAGAAGACACTCTCAATGTCTGCATGCAAACATTCAAGATAAAATGACAGAAGGGGATCAGAACACAACAGGATGGTGTGATGTCCTCTTTCATGACCTCTATGTTAATTGGCTAGTGATTCTTCTTACATTCTTGGGACAACCACAACAGATTAACACATTGCTTTTATCCTTAGAAAGAAGAATAAAAAAACTTCATGGTCCCCTGCAAAGGACAAATTATGCCCTAATCATCACATGCATGCCTATATGAGCTCTTCACATGGGATATAAGCCTTATGACGTTTCAGAGTTCTATCCTAGTGCATGTTTGCATAGCATCCTCAAAGCCAAGTGTGTATTATTGCTTCTTCCATGTTTGCCATTCAGAGGGAATTAAAATGTTAGGTGGCATAGAAGGCATTCATTCAAGTATGACTACTGACATTGCTATTAGGCTCTATAGTATGGACATATCTCTCAGGATCTCCAGTTCAAAATAAAAAAGACAGGACCCTAAATTGTAGATGGAGGTCAAGAATGTCTGCAGCAAATACTATAGACTATTTGAGAAAAAAGGCACCAAGCTATGAAAATGTATTGGATAATAAGGTTGGATAGGTCCTGAAGTAATCCAACATAAAATTTGAAAATACAAAGTGAAATACCCCCAATACCCCAAAGTGAAATAAACCCAAATTTGGTTTGACCAGCAAGTAAAAAATAAATATCATAGACAAGTGTCTAGGATTTTTTTCTTAAAATTAACTTACCTGTTCAGAAGTCACAAGGCAAACTATGAAACAGAAATAAAATGCAAATTGTTTTTTTATAGAAGGATATGTAGTCCAATCAGAAACAATCTCCAATATGACAACCAGACTCAGAGTCCCTAACAGGGAAATCCTCCCCTTGTGCAATTCTGTAAGTAGTCTAGCAGGGCCACTAGTGCCTTAATTGTTAATTGGAATAAAAAATATTAAGTTTAGAAATTATGATCTGGAGAAGCATGAAAAAATGCAGTTGCATGACCATTTGCTTACTCAATTTGTTAAAATCATTGCTGCATATGTGCACATCACAGAGTTCTACTTTATAATTCACTATTATAAATATTTAATGTTGGAATTGCTGCTTTAATGGCATCTCATAGGACATGAATCTTATTCTCATTTATTTAGGTACATTTGGTCTAAATTTCCTTGGGAAAAGTCCTCTGTGACCTACGTATTATGTAAAATTGGACTTTTAACTTCTACACATCTTCATCAAATTTTTCTACAACAATCCAATTATTATGTAAGGATGTGTTTTTGTGATTTCTGTTCTTTTGAAACTTGAGCTTTGTTGCATGGCTCAAAATATTCTTTCTTATGGAGAAATACACACATAAACATGGAAGGACATAGGTTCTGCTGTTATTGATGTAATTTTCTGTAAATTTTGATTTGATTTAGTGGGCTTATATTTTTCTACACATTTAATAATTTATCCTCCACTACTCTAAGCAATAGTGAAAAGAGTTGATTTTTCCCAACTATAGAAATGCATGTAGCATGGATTAAATCAGTTACTATTCCATATATTTTGAAGTTCAGGTTTTCACGATAGATAATGTGTTTATTATACAAACATGTAACAAGATAGCAAACTTTATTGTTGGAAATATTATGTCTGATTGCTCTTTTTTCTGACATTATTACAGATACCTAGCTTACTTTTGTTATTAGTTAATTGAAGATTTTTAATCTGCGTTTTTCCTGATCCCTAAATTTTTGTTTAAGGTATATTTAGCATATGGAGAACATGCCAGTATCTTCTCTTTTTGCATAAGTAGATTCTGACTTTTCTAATTCCCTTGCATATCCTCTGTGCTATCATTAATCACAGTCCTTGACTTCAACTGCATTAGGAGATGGCAGTTTCCTGGATGTCCAACAAGCACGCTGTAGAGAAGAAAATGTCAATTTGGTCAATTATACTTTCAGTTTAACTAAAGAGTCAGTGTTGCGGTTTTGAACAAGAGCTGGACAATTCAGTATTATTTTTTAGAAAACTATCAGGCATTATATTTGCAACCTTTCTTCTTAAATGGTGATCACATATACATTAGTACATATATTGTTCCATATATGTTGAACACTCTACTTTTGTTCTAGACAAATAATAAGCATGAAGTACACACTGTGATTTCTACAGACCCTAAAAGTTGCACAGTGACTGCAAAGCACTTTATTAGTTTTTAATACATCTACTTAAATAAGAACAGAGATTACCTCCTTTCTTCCTGAGGAATGGATGTGTTTTTCCTGAGATTTAGGTGTGTTTATTTGACTATCAAGCTCTTCAATGAGTTTACAAATTTATAAAACTGACTTCACTTTAAAAATCAGGATTTCTTTCAGATTTCCATATTCTAGAGAGGAAATTACTTACAGTGTCTCTTTAAATTCATATTCTATGATATAGGTAGTACATATGGAAATTAAATTATGGTAATAGGACAATTTCCTAAATAATTTCATCAAATGATTATTATTGCTTATTTTCCTTTGGGAATTTCTCAATGTCATGTATGTTGCAGAGTACTAATTTAACAAGGTAAGAGATTAATAATAAATTAGTCACCTTTAATTAACAATTAGAAGTGTTTGAAATGCAAATCACTTTTTAAATAGGAATTTATCCTCTAGCCAATGAAATAATCTGAACATTTTTACTTTCCTCCAGAATGTGATCAGTTAACTGGAATTATTGGTAAATATTTGGCTGATAATAATGTCCTAATTTTGAGTGTCTTTTTCTTTTTTGTAAATAAGTTTTGACTGTCATTGTAAATAAAAATTGCAGAATTATAATTAACTCAAAAATATTCATATATATATACATATATTGCTAAGTATTAAAATCTCACTCAAAATGTATTCAAACCTTGTCACATAATATTAAACTATGACAAATGGAAATCACATGGGTTATAGTGACTTTCTTCAAAAAAACAAATGTATGGAGGTGAAGGGCCAAAACAAACTGTTTAAATAGGGATACAGATGGACCCATTGCAACAATGGGATGTACAAATTGTTATGTCAAAAAACGAACTTTACAACTTTGGCGGGGAGGGGGGGATTGGAAGGGATCAGGAGGGGAAACAAAGGAGAAGGCAACAATGCTTGATAAGAAATGTATTCATTACCTTGCCCATTTAATTGTAACTCCTCTGTATGGTATTTTCACAATAAAAAAAGAAAAGAAAAGAAATGTAAAATCAAAGACTGTTTTCCTTCTTAATTACCTCTTAATTTTGTAATATATTTACTTAAATTTAATGATTCACTGTAAAAATAATATACACACATGTATTTCTATTAATACTATTAATAATAACTATTATAGGACACATCGATTTGTAGCTGTGAATTTGTGTAAACTCTCATATATTTGCATCTCTAATTCATTCTTTTCTGGAAATTATGCCATATCTGTTCGAGTATTAGCCCATGTGTTGAGGATGAGAAAATGTCTTTCTAGAGATCAAAGAACTAATTATCTGGAGAACTAGAGGGGATAAAATAGGATTGAGTGGGCTAATATCTAATAGAGGACTTACTGGTATAATTTAGGTATGCCTTATTATGATTATTGAGCTCGACTTTATGATGGCACCCACCCTTTGCAGTAGTACTGCAGAGGACACCGAATAAAGATAGCTCGATTCTAGTATGCATTTGTTAAAAATCAGTGTTTGAAGTAACACAGACTGCTGGTTTAAACAATGGCAAAACAGCCACATCAAGTGTGCATGGAGGTCTCCTAGGTGTGCCACAACAAAATAGCACAAAGTAAGTGATACACCTCACATAAAACATACAGTGAGAGTCTGATTTTGGATTACAATCCAGGATCTTTTGTTCCTGTTACAGATCCTTTGGTAACTGCTCAGTACATTTTCCCAGTAATTATTTTCTTCATATTTGTGGAATAGGCATCATGGTTCTGGTTTGTATTTCTTCACAAATATACTCATGTGACTGACAATAAATGCTGTATGTAACTAAGAGACTGTGAGAAACACAATTTGACACCTGCCTAGGAAATGTTTGCAGAACTTTATCCTAATATGTGGTGGTTTCATCTTTCATCTCAACTGTATAAGAAGGTCATGGTCTAGACTCACCCTGGTGAAATGTGAGACCTTATTTTGAACCATAACCAGAGAATAAAGGACCGGATGTGTGTCTCCAATGATACTGTGAAGGCCTGGCTGGAGTTAACATCTCAGATTTGGAGAAAAATAAACTGAAAGAGGTGGGGAAGATGAAAGGAAGGATGTGGGGGAGAAGGGAGGAGGAGGAGCAGCAGCTGAGTTGGTGGCTCATGCCTGTGAGGGATCTGTGGGTCACAGTTTGAAGCTAGCGTGGGCAGGAAATTTTGAGCTGCTTTTCTTCAGTTAACCAACAAAGAGGCAGGAGTGGAGCTATGGTTCAAGTGGAAGATCACCAGTCTCTAGCAAGAAAGCTAAGAGACAGGGCCCCAACCTTGAATTCAAGCCTGAATTCAGGATGGGCGCATGCGTGTGCGCGCGCGCGCGCACACACACACACACACACACACACACACACACACACACACACACACACACACACACACACACACACACACAATTGTTATAAAAATTTAACATAACTTCCCCAAAGAGGCTTATGACTAATAACCAGAGCAACTCCAGGTCATGATAAGAAAGCTGCTTATTAAGACCTTGTCAACAATGTCTGCAGGATACTACTTCATAATAACTTTTTCCACATTAAATTGGCATTTACAGTATGTATAAGTTTTAAGTGCAAAGAGGTATAATTTTCATTTAAATGTGTTTGATGATCTACTGTAACTTATCTGCCTGTTTTAATCCTAATGTCATTGTATAGTTGAAATATATGTTGGCAACTTTAATAGAAGTCCCAGTTTTCATTGAGTAAATGATTTTTGCCATGGTACTATCAAATGAGTTTCAGTAGGTCCTAAGAACCAAAATTATTCATAAAAAGAATTTTTTTAAAAAATTTGTATTAACTTAGGTACAAAAGCCTCCATTCATGTAGGAGAGATTCCACTTTAATTCCTCTCCACATTGCCAGCAAAATAACAATGGTTTTCCTTAATCAAATGGAATCCCCTTATTTAAATGAATAAATATGTACATTAACAAATGTTTTGGACATAATGTACTTTGAGATGCTACTTATATGCATATAGGTAAACAGACACAAATAACTATTTGTACCACTTAGATTTTTGGATTGAACAAACACTTGGAATACCTACAATAATTCATGTTGTCAATATTTTTTTCAAATCCTGAGTGAGTGAATAAAGGAACTTTTGAACATTTCAATACCCACATAGGGAACAAAATTTTTGGTAGTTAGAAGTTCAATCCATACTCTAGGACACTGAAAGAATCTGAATGACAAAACAGAAGAGAACAGCTGAAAATAAACCTAGTCTGCCATTTACTAACCTATTCCTGCCCATGGAAGCTTGGTGTGCTTATCAAATTTCCAACATCTAGAGCACATTGCATCCTATTTCTAGAATTCCAACAATTCAGGAACAGAGATAGGGAAGATTAAAGTTTAAAGTAATCCCAGTCAAAAACTTAGTGAGACTACCTTTCTATCTCAGACAGTAAGAGTGTGATGGTGTGCACATGTCATCATAATTATCCTGGAGACTCTAGGTAAGAGGATCATTTTCTGAGGCAATGCCAGGCAAAAGCATGAGAATTTGACTAATAAATAAAAAGCAAAACAATGGATAAGGGTACAGACTTAGGTTGTAGAGCACCTTCCTATCAAGTTTGAGATCCTGAGTTCAAATCCCAGTAACGTTAAGAAGAATGTAAAAGAAAATAACCATAATCTAGTAGAAGTGGAATCTTTACATAGGGAATATAAACCTGTCCTGAAAATCAATGAAGCTGAAGAAAGCACGGTATTCTTCCCTGTAGTTTAATGCTTACTATTGCGCTACTGAGCCTCTCAAAATACAAATATAGAGCCAAGGGCACATCATTACTCTTCTTTGCCTCAAGAGACAATGGACATGATTCTAAATGCCTCTAATCAATTCACTCTTGCTGTCCATAGTCAGGATGCTTGACATAAGAATTCCAGTGAGGGGAATCTTTATAAGACATTAGCATCTCACTTTCTCCTCTTAAACCTCCCACTGAGATCTAACTTAGTAATAAGAATGAGGAAAGTTAAGAGCTGTAATTGTCGGGAGTTAAGGATTGTCTTTGTTAGCAATTACAAAGTAATTTTCTTATATGCAGAAGTCACATCATGGGATGTGACTCACATCACAGATGGGATGATCTGTTTCCATTTTCATATTCTCAGTGTGCCTTGCTGTTTCACATACTGTGAATGTATTATTATAATCTATACGAAATCTTAAGACCTTTTCTCTCTTATTTTATTTCCAATCTTTTCTTTAAGCACTTTCTATGTACTATGAATTTGATAATATTTTAATCCGTTCATCAGTAGAAGTAACTTTGTGAGCTTTTTTCAGTCCTGTAGTTCTGGAAACAGTACGATTTTTTACTAACTGTGCAGAAATCATATTGAATTCATGCCATAAGCCAAAATTTGTCCTGTAAGCTTGTCACACATTTAGTATACTGCCTAAGACTGCTAGATTTAGTCACCACATCTCATAATAAAATACACCAATGAGCCCTAGAGACAGTAATAAATAAAAAGTAAACTTTGAAAAAATAAACAAAGCATCAATCTCAACAAATATATGAGAAATATGTAATTTCAAAGCAAACATAAGGATTCCAATGAAAGCTACAAACCAATGTTTAAAAGGGGAATATTTCTAAAAGCAGGATGGATATGGAATATTACATTTAGCCTCCTGGATGGCCTGGCTTCCTGTTATTAATGTGCTTGCAAAATGCCATGTGAAATGAATGAAAGCTGTCCTGTCTAACCAGTACAGTGGCATGCAAGTGATTTTGGTCCCCTTAGAGAAGACTGAAAGGGCATTTCAAATTTTTCTTTCAGTGGTTCAATGCATGGAAAAGTCACACCCCTATTTGAGAATACTGAAGAAATCTGTGTGGACAGGATTACAAAGCTACCAGCCACTCTCAGTTTGCCTTCCACGGGCAAATGCCTCTAATTTCCCTTCTGATCTTTCATCTGCCATGTGACTGAAACACTTTCCCAGAGGATTTTCCAATTAGTGTTATGGCTTTAAGGCTAAAACTCACAGGTGACATTTCACTGTACTTCAATGAGAAAATCTGGAGACAGTAGTGCCCAGTTGAGCATCTCCTCTGTCCTTACCCACAGTAAAAGTGAGGTGATAATTTTCTATTGGTTTGAATTTTTCAGATTTAGGAAAATTTATATTCAGTGATAATTTACCAGTAAGTGGTGGAATGACTACTTTCAGACATCTGGTTTGATTGACAGTATAAGTTGGTGAAGACAGACTGAAACACTGCTGAGTAGTATCTGATAAAATTAAAAATATGCAAATCCTTGGGGGCTGGGAAGGTGGCTTAGTGGTTCAGTGCTTGCCTTGCATGCCTGAGGCCCTGGATTCGATTCCTCAGCACCACATAAGCAAAAAGAAAAAAGCCGGAAGTGGCGCTGTGGCTCAAGTGGTACAGCGCTAGCTTTGAGCTGAGGGACAGCGCCCAGGCACAGAGTTCAGTCCCCTCAACAGGACCCCCCCCCAAAAAATAAGAAAATCTGCAAATCCTTTCATGTAGCAGATCTAACTTTTTTTCTGATATGCACATTTCATGTAACAAAAATATCACAGCCTTTTTAGTAAAATAGCAAGTTTCAGAAGACTAATAACAAGAGGACTAATAATTTGTAGTATATTCATCAAAATTAAAATACACAGAGATATCTGAGATAAATTTTCCAGACCTAAGAAAAATCTATTGATATTAAATTATGCTAATTTTAGAGATACATAAAATTGTATGGTTTAATGTATATGTATGAAAGTAATTATAAAGAAGGAAAGAGTAAAAATAATAATAACAGAAAATAAATTTGACACTGGGGATTCACACCTATACTCTTCAATACTAAAGAGTCTGAGATCTTAGGATTCAGGCTCGAAAACAGCCAGAAAAATGGCTGAGACTCTTATGCATAATTAACCACATAATAATGTAACAACAAATGGGCCAAAGGGAAGGGGTGGTTTGGAAGTATAGGGTAAATGGCCAGACAAAAATATATTTTTTAAAAAGTATGCCAGGTGCTAGTGGCTCACAACTGTAATCCTATCTACTCAGGAGGCTGAGAACTAACAATCACAGTTCAAACCCAGCTGGGCAGGAAAGTCCTTGAGATTCATCTTCAATTAATGCAGAAAACCAGAAGTGGCACTGTGGCTCAGGTGGTAGAGCACTATGCTTGAGGTGAAGAGCTGAGGGACCAGCGCCCAGACCCAAAGTTCAAGCCCCACTACCAACCAAAAAAAAAAAAAAAAAAGAAAGAAAGAAAGAAAAAGAAAGTGTTAGAAGTACTAGCCTTGAACAAAATAATTAAGCAAGAGCTCAAGTTTCTGAGTTCAAGCCGATTATAGTAGTATTAATTAATTAGCTAATACATGAATTAATAGAAAGTAGCTGAATAAGTGGCAGGAAATTTGTCAGGGAAAAATGAATTTGCAATTCAGTTGTGTGTAGAAGCAACCACTGGGGTCCTAGAAATTCTTTGTATATATTTTTTTCTTTGAGGTTAAATTATATGGCTACCTGGTGTGTGTGTGTGTGTTTATATATATTTGTGTGTGTTGACACTAGGTCTTGAACTGAGGGCCTAAGCACTCTCCCTGAGCCATTTTTACTCATAGATTATGATCTACTACTTGAGCTGAGCTACCGCTTCACTTGAAAATTTTTGATAGTAATTGGAGGTCAGATTCTCAGAGATTTTCCTTGCTGGGATTGCCTTTGAATTTCAATCCTCAGATCTCAGCCTCCTATGTTGCTAGGATTATAGGTCTGAGCTATTGATTAATTGCTTCAATTCTTATTTATTAAACTGAATTTTGTATAATTTCACTGTATGGACATGAACAGCTCAATGATGCAGTAACATTGTGAGAAATGCATTGTTAGGTGATTTTGTCATTGTGTAAGAAACACAGAGTATACCTAAGCAATGCTGGGTAGTATAGGTTGATCATCTGCTATGGCCTCTGTATACAATAAGAGACAATGCACACCAGATGTACCAGACTGTGCAATACTGCACAGTGCCTTGTAGTATACTTTTCCTTTAATGGTTTATAGAACACTAATTCACAAGAAGTATAATGTAGCAAATATTTAAGCCAGTTAGATAGTCATTTACTATCCTTTATTATCAACAAATAACATCAATAAATAATGGGCTACAACTCCATCCAACTACCCAAGCAATAGGTTTGGACACAGTAACATAACATGCATTAGTTACTGAGATGTCACAATACAGCATAAGATGGGGTTTCATAATATAAATTAGCAATCACTATTTAGCACCCACTTTGTACCAACTTTAAGGGCTTTTTTCATAGCAGGAGTTCTCAGTATGGTAAGTATTTTTTATTACATGTACTTTACAAATTATAAAACAAACACAGAGAATATAAACTAAACATCTAACTAAATTATTGATAATTATGCAACTTTAGTGACTAGCTTATTTGTGTTTGTCTTGAATTTGATTCTCTTGTTTCATTTATTGGTTCATTGGAATGATTTTTTTGTTTAAAAACTGATGAGAGATTTATATTCTCATTTTGTGTAAGTGTATGTGCGTGTGTGTGTTAGAGAGAGAGAGAGAGAGAGAGAGAGAGAGCAGTACTATTAAATCTTCTACACTTCCATGAGAAAAATGACAGTACTATTAAATCTTCTACACTTCCATGAGAAAATGACTGGTCTGGCGAAATATGTGAGTAAGGGCTATAAAGAAGATATAAATGGATGAGAGCCCACACGTTTAAGAGCAACATCACCTGACTAGTTTCATAAGTGGTACTCCTTTATAAAATTATATGAACAAAATCCATTTATATTTTAAAACCTTAGAAAATTTAGGGAGTCTTAGGAGTTTCTCTTGTGTTACACAAGAAGTCACCATTTCACCACTAAGTTCTCTTTGCTGAAACATCCTTTTACGTTATTTTTAACCACCGATTATCCTCAGGCCATTCAGATTCTTTTACTTGGCTTCAATATGAACTGTCTTCCTATACCTCTCATGGTTTGAAAGTTTCAACCCTTGGTGACAGTGCCACTCAATGAGAGATTGTTGCATCATGAGGACATGTGACATAATTCATTTATTAGTCCACTGATGGTTTCAAAATGGTTTGGATTATTGGGAGTTGATGGAAAGTGCCAAAGTTTGGTCTAACTGAGAAAGGGGGAGCACGAAGTAGGTTACTGAGAATGTATCCTTTAGGGCTATGTTCGCCCTGGGCCCTACTCTGTTCTTTCTGCTACTCTGTTCTTTCTGCTTCTTGGACACCTTTATGTGAACACCTCTGTTTCACTCCACCCTTCCAAGGCTCTGTTTGCTACAGGTCCCAAAACACAGAACCAAAATACAGTGTAACCCAGGATACTAAGCCCAAATAAAGCTTTTCTTTTCTAAACTGCTTTTCATAAAGGTTTGTTAGATCTATACAAACCTAATTAAGTCCAGATACAATTTGTATTTTAATGTTCAAAGATAGGTCTAAGTATTAACCTTGTTCTTTAAATTTAAAGGCCAGTGTCATTAAATAGACAATATTTTCATGCCAGAGACAGATCTTTATGCTAAGAAGAAATTTGAAAAGTCAGTGTGTCTCTGAAGATGTTTTGGTCCATTGAAAACCACCAGAAGTAGTAACAATAAAAATCACACCAGACATACAAATGTGAATAACCAATATTTGTTTGGGCAAAACAAAGTCTTCTTTTGTTTTTAAATTTGGCTGGGAAGGGATGGAAGCAAATGGCCATGGTCTCTCACCATGGCTGTTAGCTGTGTATTTTGTTCTCATCCATATGAGCTTCTTCCATGTCCTCAAGAATAGTGTGGAAGGTGGGCAAAGTGGCTCACACTTTTAATCCTAGCTACTCTAAGAACCTTGTTTTACACCAGCTGAGGCAGGAAATTTGACAAGATCTTACCTCCAGTTAACCAGCAAAATGCCAAAAGTAGAGCTGTAGCTTAAGTTGTAGAGTGTCAGCTTTGATTGAAAAGCCAAGCAAGATCACAAGGGTCTGAGTTCCACCCCAGTACTAGCACACAGATAGACAGACAGACAGACACAGAAACAAACAGACAGACAGAAAGAGATAGAGAAAGACAGAGAGACAGAGACAGAGACATAGACAGAGAAAGGTATGGAGTGTGGTAGAGACATTTATGGAAACTGCTGAAAGAATTCTGTGAAGTTAGCAGTAAAATAAAAAGGATCCTCTGTATGAAAATATAATAATTCCAAATTTCACCCATTTCTAAAGAAGCACACTGATCCAACACCACTTTATGATAAAGGTTCTGGAAAAATTAGGAATCCAGGGATGAGTGAACAAATGAATGTGAAGGTGAGCTAGCCAGCTGCCAGTGGCTCAAACCTGTGAACCTTGAGCCACACACCCAGCCCAATGGTTATTTTTTTCAGAATAGAATACCCACAGTCTCTCTCTCTCTCTCTCTCTCTCTCTCTCTCTCTCTCTCTCTCTCTCTCTCTCTCTCTCTCTCTCTCTCTCTCTCTCTCTCTCTCTCTCTCTCTCTCTCTCTCTCTCTCTCTCTCTCTCTCTCTCTCTCTCTCTCTCTCTCTCTCTCTCTCTCTCTCTCTCTCTCTCTCTCTCTCTCTCTCTCTCTCCATCCCCCCTCTCTCTGCCAGTCATGGGGCCTGAACTCTGTGCCTGGGTGCTGTCCTACAGCTCTTCAGCTCAAGGCTAGTGCTCTACCACTTGAAGCACATAACCACTTTTAGCTTTTTTCTGCTTATGTGGTGCTGAGTTATTGAACCAGGGCCTCATGCATACAAGGCAAGCACTCTACGACTGAGCCACCTTCCCAGGCTCACAGTATCTCTTTTAAATAAATAAATAAATAAATAAATAAATAAATAAATAAATAAATAAATAAATAAATAAATAACATCTTAGAATGGACCACTTTCAGATGCACTAAGGATGCAATTTTGGTCCCATAAGGACTGGGAATGCATCTGGGACACACAGACAAATACTGTGTGGGCCTCCTTCATGTGTGGCTCCAAATGGCTTGCTTTACTTCTGAACTGACTGACCAAAGATCATCTCGACATGAGCATACAGCCCCGGACATGGGGAGGAGGTGACCAGATGTGTGCTGGTGGGAGAAGGAAACGAGCAAGTGGAAGACTGCTGAGCCATCACCTGTCCAGGCATGATGGGATATAAATTATTGAAGATAGTACATCCTAGTGGGAAGCTGTCTGATGAAGTGAAGCCATTCCTGTTCATCACCTGAGGTACATTTTGCGACAGGTAACCCTCCGAGTCCTCTTGCCACCCAGACCAAGTTCCAACTCCATCCAGGAAGCAGGGCGATGAAGTAAAAGGCAGGATCAATATCCCGAGTTAATATGCCTGCATGCCGACCTCAAAATCAATGCTGGCCTCAGCGGGCCAGTGCATCTGGGAAACTAACTAGGCCACTTTGCCTGACTGTGCTTGTTGCCCAGGATGACATCAGAATGCTCCTCTCTGCCCTGAAGAAGCAGGAAATGCAATCAGCAGCCTGTTACTTGGCCTAAAGAAGGAAACGCGGGACAGTCAGAACTCTGGTTCTGAGTGTCCAGTCAGCGCTCCAATCAAGGGCCCCCTAGCTTACCACACTGCTTCAAGCTCAGAGGAACATGTGTGGTCAACTTGACCACCAGCTGCGGCCTGGCTCTGAGGAAGAGTGTGAGTTAGTCACTGGAAGAAAAGGATATCCCTGAAAACAAAGGCTAGTGGAACAGAATTGCAAATACTGACAGCATGTTCTTCTCTATGGAGAGGTTTAAAATGAGTCACTTGAAGGGCGCTGGTGGCTCACACCTGTAAACTAGCTACTGAGATCTGAGGGTGGAGGCTCAAAGCCAGTCTGGGCTGACAAACCCAACAGACACTTACCTCTAATTAGCCAGCAAAATCCCAGCATGTCAGCTCAAGCACACACGTGCACAGGCACACACGCAGACACACTCCACCTCTCTTCCTGGTTTAAGTCTGCCCCACCCCCAACCAGCCTCCAGCTATCATTGTGCTTCCTTTCTAGTGCATGCCCCTCAGGCAAACTGGGAAAATTACTTGCTTTAGACTTCAGGGAAAATTACTTGTTTAGACTTAAACCATCAGAGGCATGAATGTGGCTGGGAAGGGAGCCTATCCACTCTCCAAGGAAAGTGAGAGAGGGAGAACAAACTTTTTGATCAAGGCTCTGAGCCAGTCCAGCTAAGATGTGGAGAGGGTTGGGACAGCCATGCTCTGGTGGCTCACGCTACTTGGGAGGTTGAAAACAGGAGGATTGTGGTTTGAGAAAAAATGACAAACACCTGAGAAGAATCCAGCTGTCCCTGTGCTATCAAGAACTTCACCCACAGAGGACACAGCTACAGGAGAGGCTCACAGTGCCTTGGAAGTGGGTGAAAGGCCTGCCTCCACGCGGCTAGCCACTGTGACAAGAACGGGGTGGGCTTAGATTCCACATGTGCATGTGCCAAGAGAAAACATAAAAGTTCCTCTGGCTGGGCCCTGTGAATTTACTGAAAAGCTCCCCCTGTCCCCCGCCAGGACTTTGAATCTGTGCCTTTGAGCTGAGAGGATTTTTGCTATAGCTGCCATTGCAATCACCATGGGCTCCAAGAAAGAGCAGATTAACAGGCATCCATCTATCTCATGTGGAAGACACACAGCCCCTCAAACAAGCAAAGTCTGCTTCTTATCATCTTAAAGGAAACAGCCAAAGACTTACAAGATTGCCTGGTTCCTGACCTGTTCCAGTAACAGAGTAATAACAACGTCTCCAGAATTCCTCCAGGACAAAAAGCGAGCTAACTGCCACCAGGCCTTATCTGAAGCCGGGGCTGTGTGAACTCTGCAAACCTTTTTCATCCCCTGCCCCCAATTCTCCCTATTTAACCTGAGGCTGATGTCTGCACCCCCAAAGACTGCTGAGGGTGTACTTAAGTGCTGTCTTCCCAAGGCTGCTGGGTAATAATTCTCTTTTCTGCCCTTTTAAATGTCTCTTCTTTATTGGCATAAGAGGACAAGTGGTTGGTGCTACTGGGGGACTCCTGGACTTCAGGCCTGGGTGTAAGATCGCAGTTTCATGAGCAAGGAAAACGATGAAGCCAGGCCTGGCCTATAAAAGGAGCCAGAAGAAAGGGGTCTGGGCAGAAGGAGCTGCATGAATGGGGAGTGGCCTTTTCCAAAGAGGAACAGGCAAACATAATTCCTCAGTCACTTCTTGCCTCACCCTGCCATCCATCTCCTCCTCTTAACCCCAGTCTTGAAGTTGAGCACATTTCTCCTGGATTTTTTTTTTTTTTAGGTCATAAGACTTGAACTCTGGGCCTGGGTGCTGTCCCTCAGCTCTTCAGCTCAATGTGAGTGCTCTACCACTGGAGCCACAGCTCCACTTCTGGTTTTCTAGTGGTTAATTAAAGATAAGAGTCTGACAGACTTTCCTGCCTGGGTTAGCCTTGAACCATGATCCTCAGATCTCAGCCTCCAGAGAGGCTAGAATTATAGGTATGAGCCACTGGCACCCAGCTTCTCCTGGATCTTGAAGTCTATACAGCCTCAAGTCAACTAAGGAATATTAATGGAATGGGCTAAATATTGCATCCTTTCTCCTCAGGTGACAGGTCCCAATCTCTGGAATCTCTAAATGTTACTTGGTAGGGAAAAATGGATTTTACAAGATGCAATGAAACTAAGGTCCCTAGGTAGAAATAAAAATCTTGGATTATCTGAACAAATCTTAAATGCAGTCACAAGTATCCTTATAAGGAAAAGACAAAGGGAGATTCCAGATAGACAGAACAGAGTGAAGACAGAATAGAAATACACTCCAAGGTACAATCTTGAAAGTGGAGAGATGTGGCCACAAGCCAGGGCAAGCTGGTCACCACCAGAAGCTGGAAGAGGCAAGGGACAGATTTTCCCCTGGGACCTGCAGAGGGAGAAAGCACTGCCTTCCCATGGTGAGGGCTCTGGCTTGCAGATCCAGGGCAACATAGACTATCATCCTTTGCCTCCCTCCATTTGTGGTCATTGGTTACAGCAGCTGCAGGAAACTAATGCAATCACATTCCTCCTGACATCAACATCTCTTTGCCTCCCGGTCTTTTGGAAGGAAGAAGAGAAGGGAGAAAACAGGATGATTTGTTCCTTGCCTTATTAATTTTGCTTGTTTAGTTTTCAATATTTTAGTGCCTCATCCCCAGAGGAGAGGAACCTGGCTGACACAGGTGGTTCCATCCTAAAGAGCCACAGGGGGCAAGATCTGCCCTGCTCTTCTGACAATGGGCAGGTTGCCTCTCCAGGTATGTATTTGAATAAGGCTGCATTATCACACCTCCCTCCAGGAAATTCCCTGGTCCCAGTGAGCTGGGATCTGGCTTTGACTACCTCTATCCATGAAATCAAACTAGGGGTTCAGTGAATGTATAAAATTCCCCCTTGTCACACTTTAGAGCAAACTGGCTAGGCCAGAGCACCAGTCCTCAATTCTACTAAAGGAAAATGGTTACATAATTTTTCACATAGAAGTTGAAATTAGGCCAGGCACTGGTGGCTCATGCCTGTAAGTCTAGCTCAGAAGGCTGAGACCTGAGGATTGCAGTTCTAAGCCAGCCTGGGCAAAAACGTCTGCAAGAATTTTATCACCAGTGAATCACCAAAAAGCCAGAAGTGGAGCTTTGTCTCAAGTTGCATAGCACCAGCCTGGTCAGAAAAAGCTCATTGAGAGTGTGAGGCCCTGAGTTCAAGCCCCCAAATGGGCATTTAAAAAAAAGTAAATAAACTTCCCCTTAGGTTGCCTCTGTGTGTCCCTTTGTATATGTAACAAGAAGTTAGCAAAGGAGTCCCCTCCGCATTGTAGCTAGTACAGTTTAGTTCATATCACATTCATTGTTCTTCCATGTATCAGGGACAGAGCCCTTTGGGCAGTGGCTCTGGGAGGGAGGCCTTCCTAAGGAAGGACCAGGACCAGGAGAATCTCCTCCAGGGATGGAGCGACATGGGGATTTGTTCAGACAGCCCCCCTCCCCAGCTGGTTGCTAATGCCTTCACTTGCTCTTTTCTCCAGAAGGGCAAGGCAGGCACACACTAAAAGAATGGCAGCATCATCAACCAAGCCCACCCCTAGCTGCCTGGGGGTTATAGGGTAGCTATCCTCAGAAAGTGACTGGGACCTGTGGCTTGGACTGAAGAGGCCACACACCATGCCAAGAGTCAACAGGATTTGTAGTCCAGAGAGAATTCACACTTGCTGGGGCACCCGCCTGGGACCAGCTGGTCTTTCCTGTGGGAGGAAACAGGTAGATGCTTAGGCTTCAATTCTACCAGTGCCTCCTCCCTCCCTCCCCACTGCTATAAGGTACTGGCCAGATGACTAATCATTCTTCCCTCTGTGGAACACAAAAAGATAGATGTTCACAAAGCTCCTCTTGACTTTCCACACTCAGTACCATCAAAATCACAGTGCATCTTAATTGCCAGCCCTGCAACCTGGGGCAGAGCAATGGAAACAATGGCAAAGGTAGTTAAGAACTGGCATCAAGCTGAAGGGTGCCATGTTGGGAGGTCCAGAAGTTTCCCAGGCAAAACAGCCTGCTGGATTCTGTCTGCTTTCCTGCAGGCTTTCTAAAACTGCTTTTGTACTCCGTGCTTTCTCTGTCCCATAGTTTGCCTACAGGTGGGGGAGAGAGATGCTGAACTCAAACTTTCTAGAGAAACAGCTCTTACAATTGCAAAGACAATATAGGGAAAGAATGATGAAGGATTTAAAAGGAAACAAGAAATTATATTAAAGGAGAAAAAATATCCAGGCCATACCTGGATTTGTGTGGCTCACATCTGTAATCCTTGGGACTCAGGGGGCTAAGACCCAAGGATCAAGATTCAAAATAACCCTCGAGGAGAAAAGGTTGTAAGAGTCTATTTCCAAAGCAGCCAACAAAATACCAGACTGGGGGTGTGGCTCAAGTGGCAGAACAGCAGTCTTATATGAGAAAACCAAAGGAGAGACCAAGTCCTGGACTTAAAGCCCCAGTACCAGCAAAAACAAAAAGAACAAAATTCACAAAACACAAACAACAACAAAAGCAAAAAAAAAACAATTAAGACAAATACAGGCATATAGTAGATGTTCAATAAATTTGGGCAGTTATGTGTACAGAGCTTTGTGGGTACCAAAATGCTTCCACATACACTCGCATCCAGATCATCTGGTTCTAAGCCCACACATTTGGGGGAAATAATTAGAATATTGGGTCATGTCCTGCATGCTTTCCTGAATTAACTCCAGAGACTCAGTCTACTAGGTATATTTTCCCTATTCTGCTCTTGTCTTTTTGCTCTGAGTCCTAGAAATGCGTTCCACTCAGTTTCTAGGTCATCATCTAGGCTCTGGAAGAGGAACTAATGTTTCTTCCATGTAAAGACACGGTCCTCCGGCCCTCCACATTAATGCTCAATGGCTGCTGCAGCTTAAGCCCTTTTATCTCCCCAGTTCCAAATGTCCCAGGATATTTTTTGAAGGAACACAAAGGACAAGGGAAGACAGAAAATAATGAAAATTATTTCTTCTGGTCACAACATTGGACGACTTATAAGGCATTGGTATCCTCTTTGTGTGCCAGTCACTGTCTCTCCTCCGCCTGTCTCTGGGGAAGGCTAGTGGCTGTGGCTTCGGGTACCATCGAAGGTGTGCCATGCTAGGGGATGGCAGTCTATAAAGATGAGGCCCGAGGCTGTCAGGGAGAAGCAGTCTGCTGGTCAAGGGCATCTCAGCAAATAAAGCTCTGGCTATTCGCTTGCAAGTTCCATGGTTGGTCCCAGGCCATCGGAGCTGCTTCCTAACCTATAAAACTGCAACAATGAGATGTACAAGTCCTTATGTGGAAAAACGAACTTTACAACTTTGGTGGGGGGGAGGAGGACTGGCGGGGGGACAAGAGGGGGAGAGGATGGGAAGGGGAAACAGGCTACAATGCTTGATAAGAAATGTACACATTATCTTGCCCATGTAATTGTAACCTCTCTGTACAGTATTTTCACAATAAAAAAAGAAATGTTAAAAAGAAAAAAGAAAAAACTGGTCCAGGAAAGGTGCACACTCTGTGAGCTAGTGTAACATTGCATGAGTCAGTTTATTATGCATAACACGAAGGCTGGTACATAAAAGAAAGAGCCCAGTGACTGGTAGGTTTCATTATTGCTGTTATCAATCCATCGATCAGTAAACGGTACAATAAAGGGCACTTTATTGTTCTCAGGGCCTGTCGCTTAGCTGCTAGACCTGGTGCTCTACCCCTTGGAGATAAGAATTGAATGGACTTTCCTGCCTGGGCTGGCTTTGAACCTTGAGCCTCAGATCTCAGCCTTCCATTTAGCAAGGATGATAGGCATGAGCCACAGGTACCTGGCTTGTGCCTCCTTCCTTAGGCCAAGGAGGGAGCTGTGTGGCCCAGCTATGGCGGAGCTCTCTGCTGGTTTCCGCAGCCATGCCCAGCCTTCCTTGGCTGTGTCCATCTTCTTCCTTGGTTTCCTTCTGTAGACCTGATGCTCATTCCACCTAAAAACCAGTCCTATGATTAGAAAGGCCCTTTCTCTGTTCCTCCAGCACAGGCTCCCAGGCCTTCCTCCCTCCTTCCTCCTCCTCTCTCTCCCTTCCTCTCTCCTTCCCTCTCCTCCTTCCTCTCTCTCCCTCCTTCCTCCTTTCCTGTCCTCCCTCCTTCCTCTCTCTCCCTCCTTCCTCCTTTCCTCTCCTCCCTCCTTCCCTCTCCTCCCTCCTCTCTCTTCCCACCTTCCCTCTCCTTCCTCCCCTCTCTTCCCTCCTTCCCTCTCCTCCCTTCTCTCTCTCCCCTCCATCCTCCTTCCCTCTCCTCCCTCCTTTCTCCGCTCTTTCCCTCTCTCTCCCCTCTTTCCTGTCCTTCCTCCTTCCTCTCTCTCTTCTCCTCCCCCCATCCACCCTTCCCCCCAGAGGTGAGAGCCCCCCTCCCAGGCTCGGTGTCGCTTCCAGAGGCCGCTAGCCTTAACCCTACCCTGGGTTTCACAGAGTGTTGTTTGTTGTTCTTGTTGTTTGTTAATAAAATAAAACTAAGCTTGGCCTTGGGATCCACTAATGTCATCCAGGGTCATGGAGTTCCGCCATGATGCCACTGAGGAGCAGTGGAAACCTGAGTCGGTTTGCAGTGCCATTGGATACGCACCCCAGGAGCCGACTAGAAAGGGGCAGCAGCACATATGGGCCATACTCAGGGCCTAGACACCACTGGTTCTTTAAGAGAGAGGAGGGACCAGGGCCTGCATGGCAGGCCTCACCCACTGGAGCAGAGCCCAGATGGACCAATGGGAGGCCATGGTAGCTGGTAGCAGTGGGACCAAAAAGAATCCCAGCTGTAAAAGCTGAGGTCTGCTCTTGCCCAGCAAGGACCTGGGGATGGTGCTGCTGAGACCAGGCCCTGCCCTTGACCAGCTGGGGGATGGAGTCAGCATGCAGGCATTCTGGTTTCCTCAGTAACAACATAGGGGTTGTTCTAGGCTGGCTACATTCATAAACAGGCTCTATCACTGACTTGATATGCAACTTCTATCTCTCCACTCCCCTGCTCATTGCTCAGCTGGGGTGAGAAACATGTCTCCAGTGCTGACTTGAGCAACAGAGGTATAAACATGAACCTCCTTACACAGGATCTAGTCTATCAAAAAGCCCTCATTCTGGAGCTGAGAAGGTGGCTCAGTGGTAGAGTGCTTGCCTTGCATGCATGAGGCCCTTGGTTTGATTCCTCAGCACTACATAAGCAGAAAAAGCTGTAAGTGGTACTGTGGCTAAAGTGGTAAGAATTCTAGCCATGAGCTGGAGAGCTGAGGGACAGTGCCCAGGCCCAGAGTTCAGGCCCACAACCAACAAAAACAAAAACAAAATCTCAAAAAATCCTCATTTCGTCTCTAAACTGCTGAAAGCCTAGGTTGGGACTACAGACAACACAACTCCATTCCCAGTCATTTTACATAGTTCTCCTAAGCATTTATTATCAAGGCTTTTAAGGTCTATGTCCTGAGGTTGCTGGTGGACAGATGAACTTGGAGAAGAACTCAGGAACAAGGGTGGGGGTGTCCACAAAAAGAGAGGGGAACCCAGAATTTAGAATTCCCGTTCCTTCTGTCTCTAGCCATAAAACACATGGCTTGGGTTTCTTCCTATGTCCATCTTTCACAGTTCCCATCTTTCATACAGGAATAATCATACGTAAAAGTGCTCTGTGGGCTGGAAAATGTAAGTGGTTGTAAGTGACCAATTTCCTGCCCCCATTAGTCCAATGACCTGGTTTGAGAATATAGTTTATGTGTCTGGAGAGCCACCTCACACCCTTGCTCATACAAAATTCAAATCCCACCCCTTCCCCATTTTTCTAACCTTTAAAATCAAATGGCAATGCCGTGGATGGCTAATGGATTCCTAAAACAGCTGTGCCGGGTTTTCTTTGCTAGGAACTAATTACTTAATCCATGAGAGCCATTGGCCCATGGTGGTCTGATCTTTGCTAAAAAAATAATACAATAAACCACCCTGTTATTTTAACGGTGAGCACAGGGATGGGCAGGAGGAACTTCTACCCACACTTGCCCTGAACCAGAAATCTGGCTGCTATTGATGTGAAAACAAGATAAGAAGACAAGTCGATCAACAGCCCTGGGCCTCCCCTACCACTGTGCTACTTGATTTCTGGGTATTCCAGACAGACAGGGAACTGACAGCTATGAATTTTACCCAGAGTGCTGGTGTTACTAGGGTGCCAATTATAGCCCCAGGAGGCCTAGGCAGCAAGCAGCTCAGAAATACATGCAAACACATCTATACAAACACATACCCCCCCCACACACACACAAACACACACTGACCTGATGGCCTGTAGAAAACCTCACTAAGACTTACCTTCTGCCCCTTTAGACATGAGATAGTAAAATCTACTGAAGCTGGATGGAACCAGAAACTCAAATGAGACTAGTTAGTAAGCTGCAAGCAGCAGCTTTATAAGTAGACCTAAGTGAACGCTTCCTTCTGGCATGACTGAGATGCAGGAGTCAAAGCAAAAGTTCTGTCAGCAGGTCTTTTCTCTGTCTCTTCTGTGCACCATTGGACTTGCATGGAATCAGGTAGTACACTAAGGTTCTAGAAACTATACCCAAGCACTTAAGATGCTCATGATTCATGAAACATGACATGCATACATACTTGTAAGTCGTGAACAAAGAAAAGAAATCACTAAGTCTCACACGTGTGTGTGCACTCTCACATGTGTGTGCAAAGGTTTGGCTCATTCTTGAAATGCAGGGTTTCATTGCACAAATGGGTAAGGTAGAAATAAACGGCCCTCTGAGTACCAGGATGGATCAGAGGCCCAGCCTGGGCCAGACCTTCAACCTTGCAGCCCGATGAGCTCATAGCCCCACAGAACAGAGACTCTGACCTCACCCTGTGGTCTGTGAGTTTCTCCTCAGATCTCAGCAAATGGGAGCTGGGATCTGAACCCCGGAGCATTGCGGGTTTGTGCCTCACGGCAGGCACCGAGGAACAGACTCAACGTGCAGCACAGCTCTGCAAACACCTCCCTGAGCAGCGCTCTCTAAACACAGGAAACCACAGCTGGGGCACGTTGCCAGGAATATTTATTTGCCAGTCAGGGTGTGACAGCTCCATGTGTGAGCTTAAAGCTGTAATCCAGGAAGGAAAATTAACCAGCACAGCAAAAATCCAAGGCGCCTGAACCAGAGGTTCATGAAAAGGCTTCAGGGCGGGAGAAATTCAAGTTAGAAAACAGCTCTGCCCTCATTCCCAGTGCCCTGGCGCCAACCGCTTTCAGCCCCCGTTCCTCCTCACTGGCAAGGCTGCCCAGGTTTGCAGCTGGGAAGGGCAGGGTTTGGCAGGCGCCAGCCCGTTGGGTGGTGCATAAAGATGACAAAATGGGCAGGGAACGTAGCCAGGTGGGAACGTGTGTGCTTATTCAACACACACAAGAAACAAGGCTGGGTTCATTGTCAATGCTATGTATGCATATACCTGCACTCACACATGTGCATGCATGTATGTGTGTGTGTGTGTGTGTGTGTGTGTGTGTGTGTGTGTGTGTGTTCTCGAGCTAGTACTGGGGCTTGAACTCAGAGCCTTGGTGCTGTCCCTTAGCTTTTTCATTCAAGGTTAGCATTCTTCCACGTGAACCATGGCTCCACTTCTGGATTTTTGATGGTTAACTGGAGATAAGAGTCTCACAAACTTCCCTGCCCAGGCTGCTTCTGAAACATGATCCTCAGATCTGTCTCCCGGGAAGTGCCTAGACTTCCAAGGACCTAATGTAAATTTGTTTATAATCCATTAGCTGCATGGGCCATTCAAATAAGGGAAATCTTGGGTGAGAAGGTCATAGTCAGAGAAGTTCCCAACTAGAAGCATTTCAGTTCAAGGCCAACCTGGGCAGAAGTTTACAAGATACGTTCCTGTCAGAAGACTGGCCTGGGTGGCCTGCACCTGACATCCTGGCTACCTCAAGAAACCTAATTTAGGTAGATATTGCCCATGAGCTTCTCTGGGGAGGAAGCAGAGACCCTGGCTCAAATATAAGCATTAAAAGACAGGACTAGGGGCATGGCTCAGCAGTACGAGCACCTGTCTGGCCCAGAGTTCAAACCCCAGTACCACCCATACAAAACCATTTCCACGCTGAAGCTGCTTCTCCAAACCCCTGACCCAGCCACCTACACAGAGCAGCCTCCATTTACTGGGGTCCCCAGTGTCACCCACGGGGGCCTGCATGGCTCTTGCACAACACAAGCTGTGCGGCCTGAGCTGATCCTCAGGTGTCTGACACCGCCACTGCCTCCTCCACCAAAAAGAGCTAGCTGCTCCAGATCACAGGACGGCCAGGCCCGGGGCCTCTGACCCTGACGGATGGATGTGGCCATGCAGGACTGGAGTGGCCAGGGGGACATGGCAGGGGTCACAGCTGTCTCACAGCCTTCCACAGGTGAGTCTGTGACCTTATATCTGGAACAAGAACTTAGGACAATCTCCCTAATGATGCACCTGAACTCCTTCAGGGCTGAGGCTGGAGGTCTGGGGTGTTCATCTTGATGAGTCGATTTTTCTAGATTGGTCTGCCCACTGGCTGACACAGGGCCCCCACCTCTTCTGCTGTGGCAATCAAACCCAAAGCCTTCTGCATGCAAGACAAATGGCCCACCACTGAGCCATATCCCCAATCATCTTGACAGGCTGGCCTGGAAATGTGCCATTCTTCCCTTCCCAACCTCCCAAGTGCTGGGATTACAATCATGCATCCACCACCACTCTTGGCTTATAAAGGTACTTGGCTTTGAACTCAGGCCTCTCTCTTGCTAAGCAGGTGCTCTAACACTTAAGCCCTCTGTCAACCCTCCATGGATTTGTGTTGATAAAAGATATCAGCTGTGTGCCCAGGAGAGGTCAAGCAGAAGGCAAGGGATGGAGTGGCAAAGCTGATAACACTGTGGGCTGGAAGAGGGCTATCTGCGTTCATAAACCAGCCACCTCTTCCCAACCTCTCCCCAGAGTGAAGTCACACTGATTGACAAGCACTATCTAAACTGTCCCCTTAGGGAGCTTCAACAGGTTGAGGAGGAGATCTAGAAATACTCAGAACAAATACACGACTTACTATCTTATGCCTAGAGAGTTGTGGGGCTCTTGCCTGTAATCCTAGCACTTGAAAGGCCCAGGCAGGAGGATCTCAAGTCCAAGGCTCATCTCTGCTATTTATCCTGCCATCTACAATCCACTTGTGAGATTACTGGGTGACCCGTTTCCTATAGAGATAGAACCGTCCCCTGGGTATCCTACATTTATTGTGCACATACAGCCAGACTCTCCACTATCCTCGTCCTATCATTATCTCATCTAATCGCAGCAAACCATCCTTGAGGAGGCCTTCTTGACCTTCACTGAACAGGTGAAGTGAACCAGGACCAGCAGCTTGTGACTATAATATCCTAGCTACTCAGGAGGCTGAGATCTAGAGGATCATGGTTTGAAGCTAGCCTAGACCAAAAGAAGTCTACAAAACTCCATTTCCTAAACAGCCAGCAAAATGCTGGCAAAGGAAAGAAGGAAGGAAGAAAGAAGGAAGGAAGAGAGGGAGGGAGGGGGAGGATCTCATACCTGGTTCAAAGGGACATAGGAACGTGAAGGTGCATTGGCTTTGCTATTTATATTGAGTCCACTGCCTCTTGAGAACCCATTGCAGGCTGTTGCCCAAATAACCTGGCACCTTTGGGGGATAAGAATTTGGGGGTTAGAAGAAGCTTTAGAAATAATCTGATCCAAATGAATCGATTTGCAGGTGTAAAACCCAAGACTTAAGAGATTAAGCATTGATTCTAAAAATCAAAGAGAGCAAAAGTGGTAGATAGGAATTTCATACCCTTTGCGTTTACAAGCAAAACACAAGCCAAAGGTTTTTAGGAAATGAAAGGGAAAGTTCAAGAGGAACAAAGTGAGTGAGCATTTGGGCTACCACCATGAGATCATACCCTTACTTGGTGTGACCATTCCAAAAAAGTAATGGTCAGTAGAATATGGGTGGCTCAAGCCTGTAATCCCAGCTACTCACGAGGCTAAGATCTAAGAATTGTGGTTGGAAAAGACCAGAAGTGCTGCTTTGGCTCAAGTGGTAGGCCTTGAGCAAAAGAAGCTTGAGGACAATGCCCTGAGTTCAATCTCCATGACAGGCATAAAATCCTCATAAAACAAAAAAACCTCATCCAGGATGTTGTCATGCTTGGGCCAACAGAAAAGATTTCTCAATCAATAGAGTGTCTTACATGGAGAAGTTTGGATACAACAGATATTCATTGAGATTTAGGTGACCCAGAAAGCCATGCGAAATACTACTAATAATATGCTTTTACATAGGAAAAGAGAAAACTATATTTTTCCCCATGTAAAACATCTGATAGGATTTTCCCCCTTCGAAATGGGCAAAATAATACCTTGAGACGGAGCAGGAAGTTGGCCTGTTATAATTCCCCAAGGAATTAATACTTGTGGGAGAATACTTATGCCAGTGGCTCAGGCCTGTCATCCTAGCTACCCTGGAGGCTGAGATCTGAGGATCGTGGTTCAAAGCCAGCCTGGGCTGGAAAATCCATGAGATTCTTATGAGCAATTCATCACTAAAAAAAAGCCAAATGTGGAGCTGTGGCTCAAGTGGTAGAGCACCAGCCTGGAGTGGAAACAGCTTAAGAGACAGTGCCAAAGGCCAGAGTTCAAGCCCTAGTACCAGCACACACACACACACACACACACACACACACACACACACACACACACACACACACACACACACACACACACACACACACACACACACACACACACACACACACAGAGCCAGGTAGAAGGATAGACTGGAATCAAGGTGCTCATTGCAGTGAGCTATTTCTAATGAGAAAGAAGATGGCTCTCAGTCCCACTGCTCCTTGGGGAGAGCCATCTCTGATTCCCAGGCTGAGGACTTTGTAAGGAGGACCCTAGGGCTTCTCTATTAGCAGGTGACCTCCACTCTTTAGCCTCTCTTGATGACTCCTTGCTAGAGGACATCGTGCATCTTATCTCATCTCAGCTTTTGTTGTTGTTCTGGTCCTGGGGCTTGAACTCAACACCTAGGTGCTATCCCTTAGCTTTTCACTCAAGCTAAAATTCTACCACTTGAACAGTTCCATTCTGGCTATTTGGTGGCTAATTGGAGATTTAAAAAAATCTTATGGACTTTCTTGCATGGGTTGGCTTCAAACTTATAACTGTGAGATTCCTATGCCCAGCTGGCAAATTATTTCCAAAGCAAAATAGGCAAGTGGTTTATGCCTGTAATCCTAGCTATTCAGAAGGCTGATAATAATAGAATAAGGGTGTGGAGCCAGTCCAGGCAGCCAAATCCTTGAGACGTTTATCTCTAATAAAACCAGCAGAAAAGCTGGAAGTGGAGGCGTGTCTCAAGTGGTTGAGCACTAGCTTATAAAGAAAAGGCCAAGCAAGAATACAAAGCCCTGAGCTCAAGCCCCAGTATTAACACAGAAAAAAAGGAAAGAAGGAAGAAAGGAAAGGAAAGTAAAGGAAGGAAGGAAGGAAGGAAGGAAGGAAGGAAGGAAGGAAGGAAGGAAGGAAGGAGGGAGAAAGAAAGACAGAGAAAGAAAGAAAGAGAGAGAGAGAAAGAAAGAAAGGAGGGAGCGAGGGAGGGAGAAGGAAGGAAAATAAGGAGAAAGAAATGGACAAAGAGAAAGAAAAAAGAAAGAAAAAGAAAGGAAAGAAGAGAAAGTGAGAAACAGAAAAAGAAAAGACAAAATGTAAAAAGAAAAAGAAAGGCAGACAGGCACACAGGAAGGCAGGTGGGACTAGAACTCTGGGCCTGGGTACTGTCACTCAGCTCTTCAGTTCAAGGCTAGTGCTCTTACCACTTGAGCCACAGCACCACTTCTGATTTGGTTATTGGCAGTAAGAGTCTCATGGACTTTCCTGCCTAGGCTGGTTTGAACTGTGATCCTCAGATCTCAGCCTCCAGAGTAGCTAGGAGTATAGGCCTGAGCCACCAGGGCCCAGCCTAGTTTCCATTTCTGATCATGTGATTCTCTATTGCAAACACATATGTGTTTGAATTTTACCCCACAAGGAAAGTCAACTGTTTTCAACTTTTAATCTACAAGTTTTTCATCTTTCTGATGAAAAAGATAAACCAGCTTTTTTACTATAACTTAATTACTATATACGTTTATACACACAAATATTTTTATTTTCCCTCAAAAAACCATGTGGAGGAAGTGGCGCTGTGGCTCAAGTGGTAGAGTGCTAGCTTTGATCTGAAGAGCTGAGGGACAGCGCCCAGGCCCAGAGTTCAGGCCCCATGACCGACAAAAAAAAAAAAAAAAAAAAAAAAAAAAAAAGGAAAAAAACCCTGAATCTTAGAGTCCAAGAACATTCCACCAATTCCAGTCAGTCTCATGATTTAAGAAAAAAAAAATGTGGAAGCCAAGTGATAGTGGCTCATGCCAATAATCTTAGCTGTTCAGGAGGCTGAGAACTGAGGATCAGTTTGAAGGCAGCCCAGATGCAAAAGTCTGTATCTAATAAATTACTCAGAAAAAAGCCTGAAGGGGTGTTGTGGCTCAAGTGATAGAGTACTAGCCTCAGCAAAGGAAGCTCAAGGATGGTGCCCAGGTCCTGAATTCAAACCCTGGGACTGGCATAAACAAAACAACTTGTGGATTACTTCACCTACCCCACACTGCTTAAAGGAGATATACCCCACAGTATTCAGGGGAGATATACTTTTCCACATGACATTTGTTTCTACTCATGTCTCAATGTAGTTTTGTGTGGCATTTTTTTCTTTTCTTTTCTTTTTTCTTTTTCTTTTTGGTACTGGGGATCAAATACAGGGATTCTACTTGCCAGATTAACACTTTGCCACTGAGCTATACTCCAGCCCATGAGTGGATCTTTTAAAGGAGATAAGAATTAAGAAGTAGTCACCAAGATGTTTTACAACTAGGAAATATGACCTGCAATGTGAGATTAAAGGAGTGGCACAGATTATAGAACCATAAAGCAATTTTAACAGCAACAAGAGCAACAACCACCTACTCTGAAAAGGCATTTATTCTTATTTCTTCTGCACTGGAAAGAACATGTCTTGCAAAAGTGCTCTGAAAATCCATACCTTATCTTTAGATAGGGCTTGAAATGCTTTTTCCTTGAATGTACATGAGTATACAGGAAGATATTTTCTTTTTTTGGGGGGGAGTCTGGCCGTGGTTCCTGAACTCTGGGCCTGAGCGCTGTCCCTCAGCTCTTCAGCTCAAGGCTAGTGCTCTACCACTTGAGCCACAGTGTCATTTCCGGCTTTTTTTCTTTTTGCTTATGTGGTACTGAGGAATCAAACCCGTGGCCTCATGCTTGCAAGGCAAGCGCTCTACCACTGAGCCAACTTCCCATCCCGATATTTTCTTTTTTTGTAGGTTCTACCAGGCTGCCGGTTACACACACAAACACACACACACACACACACACACACACACACACATGCACACATGCGCATGCGTGCACACACACACGTGTGTGTGTGTGTGTGTGTGTGTGTGTGTGTGTGTGTGTGTGTGTGTGTGTGTGTGTGTGTATGTGTGTGTGTGTTTATGTATTCATTTCACAAAGATGCTACCCTGGGGAACACAAGGAAAGAAAGTAGTGAGAACCAGGCTAAACCAAAGGAAGCCTAGTGGGATATGCCATAAAGAATAAAGAAACTGCAAGTCCAAAGGTAAGAGTTAATACCTACATCTTTTTCCTTCTACAGGTTATTAGCACATTCAATAACATTGTAGTTTCTAATCAGAATTTCTTAGATTTTTTGGGGTAATCAATAATAACCTAATTTTACAGAGGACAACATCAAAGTGCAGAAAAGTTTTTTGGTTAACCTACAGCTGAACAACCTGGAGTTACTGAGGTTGCATTACAACCCACATTAATTTTTCTTTCAATTCAACTACTTACCAATTCCCATAAGAATTCTGGATAAAGATAAAGCATCTGCTAATTCTTAAAGTCAAGGCTATTTGCTGTACACTACAATCTGCTAACCATCAATTGTCCCTCAATCTCTTCACCCCCAAGCACAACTAACAAGAAGAAGTTATAGGAATCTGTTCATTTTTTTAAAAAAAAACCTTCACTTGTTAGGCCTTCTTAAACCTTAGCAATTAGTCCTCAGATCAAACATATTCCCTGTACTATAAGTTACCATATTTTTCCAGCTTCTCATATAAAACTGGAGTGAGGTACACCAGAGCAGCAAAGGTGGCGTTCACAGATTGATCAATAGTGGAACCCGCAACTATATCTGTCTTTGGGGCCTGTTTTCTACATGCCTGTATGAATCCTTTGAACAGGTCTGAATTTGGCCCACAGAAGTTCTGAGCAGGCCCTGACTGGGCAAAATCAAGCAGAAAATGCTGGCAGGGATTGTCAGGGATTTTCTTAACCTGGGAACAGGAAAAAAAAATCACGTTCAACATACTCATTAAAAAAATCGGCTGAGTACTTACTAAGTCAAAATGGAAGCATAAAATATAGTGCTTGTTCTATGTTAGAGAGAACAGACAAACTTATGGGTTTTTAGAAAGGTATATAAATAAAACAAGAATACTAAAACTAGCAATATCATAAAACAAAATATTGGCTGGTGCCAAATATCTAGAGGGAATAACCAGTGCTAAGTATTCAAAGGAGAAAATTCCAGGCAGGTTAAAGTAATCAAGAAAAGCCTCCTGGAGGACAGGGCTAAGGGCTATATCCTAGAGGATGAGCAGTTGTGACCCTAAGAAACACAACTACTAGCAGAGTTAAGAGTCAGCAGGGAGACTGACCTGGCCTGATGTCTCAGCTGGGGAGTGATGTGAACTACAATCAGATAGGTAAGGTGAAAGGAGACTGCAGACAGCATTGACTGTCACATTGAGGAGATTAGACCACGCTGTGGGCAATGAGGAGCCATTACTTGAGTTTGGCAGTGTAATGACAAGATAATGTAGTGATTTAAAAAAACAAAACAAAAACAAACAAACAAACAAAAAGACTTGGGAGTACCAATGTAATAATGCAAGGACAAGATGAAAGTCTAGGTAAAGATGGAAGAAAGCAGAAATGAAGAGTAAAGTTGAGGAGGAAGGGACAAAGAAGGGCTTGCAATTGACTAGAAATGAAGGGCACAAGCAGCACAGGGATGAAGGATAGATAGAGAGCAGTGATTGAAGGACAGGTCTGGGCAAACAATGACCACGACCAAAATGAACTGAGAAGACATTATGGTTTTACCCGTTGAAATTAATGGGAATCAGAATGATTGAAATGGAAACACTTAATGGGAAGATAGATAACAGGCACTGGGAGAACCAGAGCTGGTAACTAATATTTTGGAATTATTTGCACAAATGTGACAGAAAAGACAGAAGATAGGACAAATTCTTTGATTGTAAGAAAGGGAAAGCTGTCTGAATAAAGCCTATGCTTTAGAGAAGGAGAAATAAGTTAGTAAAGAAGGCAGACAGAATAGTGAGATGTAAAAAAAGCATGTGGACTGTCATAGAGGAATTAGATTCACCACAGAGGTAACAGAGACTAATAGAGGAAGAATCATTGAATTTATCAATTAACCATAGAATACTTGGGAGGAGAGAAGAAAAAGAAGAGAACATAAGAAAAAAGAGGATTGCCTCTTCTATTTCCTTGAAGAATGAGGTTGGAATTTTGATAGGTATCACCTTGAATTTGTAGATAGCTTTGGGAAGTATTGCCATTTTCACGATGTTGACCTTCCCAATCCAGGACCATGGGCATTTTTGCTACTTTAAGTTCTGTTTTGATTTCCTTTTTCATGTTTTTAAAGTTTTCATCATAGAGGTCCTTCACTTCTTTGGATAAGTTAATTCGTAGGTATTTAATTTTTTGTGGGGCTATTACAAATGGAATTGCTTTCCTAATTTCAGCCACACTTTTCTCATTGTTGGCATACAGAAAAGCCATTGATTTTGAGGGTTAATTTTATACCCTGGTACTTTGCCAAAGTTTTGAATCAGCTTGAGTAATTTAGGAGTGGAGTCTATGGGATTCTTTAAATACAAGATCATGTCATCTGCAAAGAGGGAGAGTTTTACTTCTTCTTTCCCTATTTGGATCCCCTTTATGTTTGCATCTTGTCTTATTGCTGTAGCTAGTCATTCTAATACTAAACCCCAAAGAGCAAAAATTATTCCCAACAGAAAGAACACTGTTGGAGGAATATCAATACCAAATTTCAAACTCTACTGCAAAGCCATAGTAATCAAAACAGCTTGGTATTGGCACAAGAACCGACCTCAGAACCAAGGGAATAGAATTGAAAACCCAGAAATGAACCTACAGACCTACAGTCATCTAATCTTCGATAAGGGGGCTAAAAAAATAGAATTGAAGAAAGACAGCCTCTTCAGTAAATAGTGCTAGCAAAATTGGTTAACTACGTGTAGAAAACTAAAACTAGATCCTTATATATCACCCTGTACCAGAATCAACTCCAAATGGATCAAAGACCTCGGAGTCAAAGCAGACACTCTGAAAACATTAAAGGATGGAATAGGAGAAACCCTAGGTCTCCTTGGGGCAGGCCAAAATTTTCTTAATAGATACCCAGAAACACAACAAATCAAAGAAAGGTTGAACCAAAGGGATTGCATGAAATTGCATAGCTTCTGCATGGCAAAGGACATAGCTAGCAAGATCAATAGAAAGCCCACAGATTGGGAGAAGATCTTCACTAGCCATACAATGGAAAAGGGTCTCATATCTAAAGTATACCTTGAACTCAAAATATTAAATCCCCCAACAACAAATCTTCCAAGAAACAGCTGCCCAATAAATAAGTGTGCTAAAGACTTAAAGAGAAAATTCTCTGAAGAGGAAAGAAGGATGGCCAATAGACACATGAAGAAATGCTCAACCTCCCTAGCCATAAAAGAAATGCAAATCAAAGCAACGTTGAGATACCACCTCACCCCAGTTAGAATGGCAAAAATCAAGAACTCTAATAACAACAGATGCTGGAGGGGATGTGGACAGAAGGGAAACTTACTGCATTGTTGATGGTAGTGTAAACTTGTTCAACCACTTTGGAAAGCAGTGTGGAGGTTCCTCAGAAGACTCCACATAGAGCTTCCCTATGACCCAGCAATCCCACTTTTGGGCATTTACCCAAATGTTTACAAACAAGATCACACTAAGCTACCAGCACAACTATGTTTATTGTAGCCTTATTTACTATAGGTAAGATATGGAACCAACCCAGATACCCCTCAGTAGATGAATGGATCAAGAAAATGTGGTATATATACAAAATGGAAATCTATGCCTCCATCAGTAAGAATGACATGGCCCCATTTGTTAGGAAATGGAAAGACTTGGAAAAAACTATATTATGTGAAGTAAGCCAGTCCCAAAGAAACATAAGTCCCATGGTTTCCCTTATTTGCAATATCTAGTATATGTCTGAGTCAAGCAGAAAAGGTCAGATAAGGTGATGTTAGGGAAATGAACCCTAAGATATGTATTCAATTTTTTTTCTTTCATGCGATTGTTTCTAACACATTTATAAGATTATTTTTTATTACTTTGTATATCCCTCCCCCACGGTATAACCCCTGCTTTCACTGTATTTGATGTCGGTATAATTTGTGGAGGGGAAGGGGAAAAACAAATCGTTTAAATAGGGATAGAGGTGGACCCATTGCAACAATGAGATGTTTAAGTTGTTATGTCAAAAAATGAACTTTACAACTTTGGTGAGGGGGTGAGAGGAGTGGCTGGGGAGGATTGGTTGTGGGGAGATGAAAGGGGGGAATGGGAAGGGATGGGAAAGGGAAACAATGGAGGAGGCTACAATGCTCGATAAGAAATGTACTCATTATCTTGCCCATGTAATTGTAACCCCTCTGTACAGTTTTTTCACAATAAAAAAATAAAAAATGAAATAAATAAAAAAGAGGAATCAAATAGCAGAGTAAGATAAAAGAGGGATAAGAAGTAGAAACAAAGAGCTACCTTGTTTGGTTTCTAAAATATTACAGGCCTACTAAAGCTGAATGGAGACGAAAAGAGATGACACAAATTATTAAAGTGTGGCTAAGTAGGCATTTGCATACTTAATGACACCATTAAGAGATGTTTACTGCAAAAAAATTATATTTCAGGGAAGAACCATTCATTACATACTTTTTAGCACCTATGGAACACTAGCCCCTTTAGTTAACACAGTAGCTAGCAGCTTAATGGAGGTGATAACACTAACATTTACAACTTAAATAATAAGTGTTTATAAACAACTTTCACCCAGACAGTTCACAGACAAACAAATACCTCCTCCTCATTCTGATGTAGGTGAATGGGCCAGAATGCTTCTAATTCCTACCCTGAACAAATCTGATGCCTGAAGACAGGTTTCCACAATGAGGAGTTCAGTACTGAAGCCATTTTTTGACTGTGGTACTGCCAGGTTACTGCCTAACTCTGATTACTGCCTAACTCTGAAGAGAAAGTGGCTTATGAGAGTTCTATTTTTAGCTCATTATCTTGAAATTCTTTGAAAGAAACTGATTGCTTAAGACTTAGAGAAAATTTATTCACATTTTTCATAATGGAATTGTGACATCTCATAAATATACATTAAAGATTAACCTTAACCTGAAATGCTACTGTCTTGTTCGACTTCAGCTACAATTTCTGGTTTATTAAACTGAAACTGAATGTTTCAATTCTGAGGCCTACCCAAAAGCTAGGAATTATGGGAAGATATCACAATTTTTAACCTTCATTTTATATAAACAAATAATTACTCTGAATAATATTCTGAAAATAAAATACAGGTGGAAATCAATAAAATGTCAATAGTTACCTTTGACTATTAAAATTAAAGATGATTTTACTTTTCTTTTGGGTTTTCTCTGCTTTTATCTTAATTTGTTACTATTTTTTATGATATTGGGGTTTGACCTCAGGACCTCTAACTCTTGTTTGGCTTTCTCACTCACAACTGATGCTCTATCTCTTAAGCCATGCTGGTATGTACTGGGGCTTAAACACAGGGCCTGCACTCTACCACTTGGGCCACATCATACTTCTAGCTTTTCATTGGTCAATGGGAGATAAGAGTCTTATGGTCTTTTCTCCCTGAGCTGGCTTCAAAAATTGATCCTCAGGTGCCAGCCACCAGTATGCACACAGTTTTTGGGTTTTTTGTGTGTTTTTTTTTGTTTGTTTTGTTTTTGGTCAATCATGGGGCCTGACCTCTGGGCCTGGGCCTGTCCCTCAGCTCTTCAGCTCAAGGCTAGCTCTCTACCACTTCAGTCACAACACCACTTCTGGCTTTTTCTGCTTATGCGGTGCTGAGGAATTGAACCCAGGGCCTCTGCATGCAAGGCAAACACTCTACCACTGAGCCATCTTCCCAGCCCACATTCTTGTTTTTTTGCTGGTTAATTAGAAATAAAGATTCTCTTGGATTGGTCCATCCAAGATGTCTTCAAATCATGGTTCTCATATCTCAACATCCTGAGTAGCTAGGGTTATAGGTGTGGGTCACTGGTACCAGCCAATGTCCCTTTTTTTTTTTTTGGTCTAAAATTAGAACTTGAACTAGGTATCTAACACATTCATCCACTGCTGGCATCTAACACTTGAGTCATACATCCAATACTCCAATGCCAGGTTTTTTGTGTTTTTTCTGGTCCTAAGTTTAATCTCAGGACTTGGGCATTGTCCCTGGGCTTTGTTGCTCAAGTCTAACACTCTACCACTTGAACCACAGCTCTACAACTGCCTTTTTTGAGTGCTTCCTTAGAGATAAGTCTCATAGACTTTCATGCACAGGCTAGCTTTGAACCTCATTCCTTAGATCTCAGCCTCTTGAGTAGCTAGGATTAAGGTATGAGCCAACTGTGACCAGCCTAAGTCACATTTTTTCTTTTTGGTTGGTCATGTGGCTTGAACTCTGGGCCTGAGCACTGTCCCTCAGCTCTTCAGATCAAGGTTAGTGCTCTACCACTTGAGCCACAGTGCCACTTTGGTTTTCTGGTGGTTTATTGGAGATAAGAGTTTCATGGCTTTTCTTGCTTTGAACTTTGATCCTCAGATCTCAGCCTCCTGAGTAGCTAGGATTACAAGTTTGAGCCACCAGTGCCCAGCTAAGGTCACTTTTTAATAGAGATGTTTTTAGTTACCAAGAGTATGATTACTACTGAGATGCCTCATAACCTTCCTCATAAGACTTTCCTGACAAAGCTGACTTCAAACTGCAATCCTCAGATCTCAGCCTGCTGGGTAACTAGGATTAGAATCATGAGCTTTTGGTGCCCACTTCCATTTTTTGAAGAGGAAAAAAGAGTGGTCTTAGATATGCCAAGGTCCTAAGTAAAAATGTGTGCTCTTTAAACTTTTAATTCAGTGTTTTTCTCCAGTGGAATTCATACCAGAAGTTATTTTTAAAAATAGTTCTGTCAGTTAATATCTTAAGAATAAGGTTTGAAGCTAGCCTAGATAGACAAATCTAAGAGAGCCCTATCTCAACCAGCAAAAAGCCAGGAGTGGAGGCATGGCTTGAATGGTGGAGTGACAGCCATGAGCAAAATAACTGAAAAAGACTCAAAGCTCTAAGTACAACCCTTAATCCTGGCACATTTCTAGAATGTAACCACATCTATATTTCTAAAAGTTGCTTTGATACTCTACTTGTAGAGGGTAACACTTGCAGTAGAGATTATGTAGCCCACAAAAGCTAAAACTTTAGCTATCTGGCTCTTCATAGGAAATTTGCTAATACCCAGTGTTGTCCAGAGTAAATTAAAGCCCAGGGACAGCACCAAGACCCTGAATTCAATCCCCATGACAGGCACACACACACAAAAATGAAGTCTAAAAGAGAAAATGTACATGGAAAGACAAATAAGAAGGTTTAGTATTTAAAAGAATTATCTCTCATACTTAATTTTTATTATATAACATTTGTTCATAGTCTTTTTGAGATTCATAACTCCCTGATGGTAGTAGAAAGGGCATATACATTTAGCAGATCTTTTATAATTTTTTAATTTTTTTTTTTGATGTAAGACTGGAACTCAAACTTAGTACCTGTTGCTTTGGCTCTTTGGGTAGTGCTCTACCAACCAACTAAACCATGTCTCCAAACCTAATTTTTTTGTTGGTTGTGGGGCTTACACTGAGCTTGGGAACTGTCCCTGAGCTCTTCAGCTCAAAGCCAGTGCTCTACTACGTAAGCCAAAGCATTCAATCCTAATCTTTTTTGCAAGTATGGGGGCTTGAACTCTAGGCCTGGGCACTATCCTTCAGCTCCTTTTGCTCATGACTAGCATTCTACCACTTTCAAGGGCAGCCTGGTAGACAGCAAGTTCAAGGCCAGCATGGGCTACATAGTGAAAACTTATCTAAAAAGAAAGGGTGATGCCTGTATTCCTAGCTACTTGGGAGGGCTACAGTTTAAGGTCAGCCTAGACAAGAATTTTGAGAGAACTCAACTTGAGAGACCTCATTTCAACCAATAAAAATCTGAACATATGATTATACATGCAATAATATCACTTACCAGTGCTGTATAATTGCAAAGAGAATGACTAGGCAGTAGAATGACCAAATTCTAAATAAAAACACTCGTGCTAATGGCTCATAACTGTAATCCTAGCTACTCAGCAGGCTGAGATCTGAGGATCAAAGTTTGAAGCCAGCCTAGGCAGGAAAGTCTATGAAGACTCTATCTATAGCTAAGAAGCAAAAAGCCAAAAGTAGAACTGTGGCTCAAGTGGCAGAGTGCTCATCTTGAGCAAAAAAGCTAAGGGAAAGTTCCCAGGCCCTAAGTTCTAGTAATAGCACCTTCCCCCCACCGCCCCAAGAAAAGAAAAAAAGGCTAGGCATGGTGGCTCATGCATGTAATCCTAGCTACTCGGGAGGCTGAGTTTTATGCCAACTTGACTCTCATCTCCAATTAACCAGCAAAAGGGCTGGAAGGGGTGCTGTGGCTCAAGTAGAGCACTAGCCTTAGGCAATAAAGCTCAGCTATAGCACTCAGGCCCTAGGTTCTAGACTCAGAAATGGCACAAAAAAGACAAAAATAAGCTTAACAAGGTAGTGACACAGGCTTGTAATTTTAGCACTTGAGAGGCTGAGGCAAGAGAGTCACGAGTTCAGGGCATGCCTCAGCTACATAGTGAGATATTGTTTCAACAAAACAACAACTTCCAAATAACAAAAACAAAAGCAGAAATGACTATAGATCTGAACTGAAATAAGCCATATACATACTTGATGCGTGAGTTATAACTATCTGTTTTCATGGATTGTGTATTGATACTCACATTTTTTTCTATAAGGTACACAGCAAGATCTTTGGCTCCAGAGTCTGTGCTCTTCAGTTGCAGATAGCACTGGGAAAGCAGGTTACCTTGCACAGACCAGAACAGAGAAAGGACCACAGAGCCAACTTCCCCTGGTGCCTCACTGAGCATCAACAGCTCATACTACAAAGAAACAGACAAACAGGAAATGTCCAAATAATGTGTTCCCAGACTGGGGCAGGAACTATCTCTATAGAAGCAGCTGTCACTGGCAAAGCAAAAACAAAAACCTATGCGTATGGGGCAAAGTTATGAAAGAGCTTTTAATCCAGAAGTGAACCAAGAAAGATGGTGTTAGGAAAACTTCCCTATTGCTCTGCATTTTTGTGGAAGCTACAATTTTTTTTTGCTCCACAAGACAACTTCTGCACCCCAAGAAGCCCACCTCATTGTTCATCTCTTTCTTGTAATGAATCTTCTGTCCCTGGGCCCTTCTCCTGAGTTTTCAATCAAATCTCCCGCTAGCAGGGTTGAGGGAGAATTGAAATGAAGGCGTGAGTCTGATCAAGGTACATTGCATGAGTTTTGTTTTGTTTTTGTCAGTAGTGGGGCCTGCACTCTGGGCCTGGGCGCTGTCCCTCAGCTCTTCAGCTCAAGGCTAGTGCTCTACTCCTTGAGCCCAGTGCCAGTTCTGGCTTTTTCTGCTTATGTGGTGCTGAGGAATCGAACCCAGGGTCTCATGCATGCAAGGCAAGCACTCTACCACTGAACCACCTTCCCAGCCCCTACATTGTATGAGTATATGCACATGTCAAAATAAATCTACCCTGTACAACAAATTGATAATAACATATGGAAAAAATAAAGATAATCTATCATTGAAGGACAACAGTAGGAAAATCACATTTTCTAGCAATTCATTTGAAAATGAAAATATAAATTCAAACATCAAACATTGTTATGCTACAAGTGCTAGCCTTAAGCTGAAGAGCTGAGGGACAGTGCCCAGGCCCAGAGTTAGGCCCCATGACCGGACCAAAAATACAAAAACAAAAAAAAACATTGTTATGCTACAGTCATATGACCTCTTTACTTGGCTTAAACAACAATAACAACAACAAAAACAGAATTGCTAGTGATATCACTGATATTGTGTGACTAGGGGCAGTGATTTCACTAAATGTTAGTTCTTCACTTTGGAAAAGTATGTCTAGCAAAGCCTCTCCACTGAACCTCAGGCTCTGCAAACTCTGGCCCTCTTTAAGTTCTTTCTCTTTTCTCTGCCAGAATTTCTTCGTGATATTCCTTCCTACTGTCCTGGCTACCTTCCTTGTAGATTTCCTCAAGATGCCCATGAGTGATGTGAGGCAGTCCCCAATCATGACTTCCTGTTTGTTACTGGTCACAAATCTTTAGCCACAATGTCTATCTTGAGAGTGCAACTAGGTCTTATCACCTCAAGGACACTAAAACCATGAATACCACATGTTCAGAATCTACCCATTATCATCCCCTTTTAGTCACCTGTTCCTTCCCATTTCATCACAGGCCCACTGTAGGTGAACCTCCCTCCATTTGAAATGTCTCTAACTTCCTCTTTGCTTGTTTTAGCCTATTCAAAGTCCTGCCCTGAGCTCAGCACTTCTTTTCTTAAATGCCTTTCCCTACTTGCCTTCCCTCTCCCTAGACCTGTGTTCATCTTTGACAGCATGATGTATGGTCAAAACTATCTAATCACACATTTGTTTGGGCTTCTCTACCATTGTATCCTCTGTACCTAATGTGAGGCCTCACACTCAACAGGCATTGGGTAGACATTGTTGAACTAACAGACATGAGAAAAATCTCAGGCTAGGTGTACTTTAGACCATTTTTACATTTTTTTCTCCTAATGTAACTATATCTCTCTCCCTATAACCATAAATGCTTGCTTTTACAAGAAGATAATTCAGTGGCTGCAATAATCTCTGGCCTAGAAGGTTTAATGGTATATACAATTTCCTCTTTATCACAGATGAGAGAAAGGGAAGAAAGGACAAGTACTTGATGTCCCAGTGGTAAGGGGTTGTGGGAAATTCTTTTGGATAGTCAGTGGGATCAGAGTTGGATGACCCAGTTGAAGAGCCAGGTTTCAGTGTTGTTCCAGCATCTTGAGCTCCTGTTTCTATCAACTTGTGAGAACCCTGAAGTTTTCTCCCAGTGGCTTTGACTGAGAATGGTAAGAACTTGAAGAGGTTTTAGAGGTTGAAGAATATGTAGGATTGAGATGTGCTACAAGAGAAAGAGAAAATATAGAAAATGGCAGAAATAACAATGGAGTAGAATGATCTGTGGTAAACTGGAAATACAGCACATATTAATGATCTTGTAGTGAGAATTTTAAGGAAGTCACAGAGATGGGCAGAATAGTCTAAACATATGAGAGAAAACTGATGTGATGGCAAAAACAATACTAAAAAACGTTAAGACTGTAGCCAGGTAGAGCAGCTCATGCTATAATCACAGCTGTAGTTCAAGGAACACCCAGAAAAAAATTCACTACATCATACCTCAAATGATATCTGGGGTGGTGTACCTGCTTGCCACTATAGTTACTTGGGAGACCAGGACCAGGAGGATCTCAGTCTAGACCATGCAAAAACTGAGACACTATCGTCAAAATGACAGGAGCAAAATGGGTTTGGAGTCACAGCTCAGGTGGTAGAGCACTTGTTTAGCAGGAATGAGGCAGTGAATTCAAATCCAGTACCACCAACCCCATCACCCCTGCAAAAAACCCCACAGTAGCTGTCTTATCACACTCTTAAAGAAGCATGAGGTAAAGAACAGAGAGGAAAACAGGAGGAACCTCTTGAGCAGCCACAGAAAGGAGTGTATTCATGACAGCTAGGACTTCACCAATGTTCATGCCAACAAGGTCACTTTTCTCAGATAAAAGTAGAAGGCCACCTGGGTCTTTTTTGCTGAAAAGACACAAACTCATTACACCTGTTTGTAGGAAGGGGCTTTTCCTGGTCAGGTTCCAATAAAGAACCCAGAGAGATGTCAGCATCAGTTCTATGAAATAGAGGGGTTTGGGTCAGGAAGACAAATGGTAGTTACAACTAGGACTATGCCACTGTCTGTCCATATGTCCTTCCAAAATCACAGGCACATAAATTACCTTGATATCAGTGTTAACTATATCTGATATCAGATATCAAATATGGTAACTTGACAATCCAGGCTAACAATACTTGTATCTTCAAATGTTTTTCAAGCAACACTTCCAGGACCTATCATCATCTTCGTTAACTGATTCTGAAAGCATTTTATACAAATAGCCCTAAATCTGGCATCCAGGCCAGACAGTCCAACTTGTAAGCAGATGCTCAGTTCCCTCCCTCCTTCAAGAGTGTGTGCCTCCATTAAGGAACTCTACAGTCCCGTTTGCTTCTCTGATGGGACTGTAAGTCTCCATATACTCTCTTCTGGAATGTTTCTTTCTACACATTACTACTCTGTGCTTTTTCAGTTGTTGTAATGTAGGACTGAGGACCCCAAACTACTTTGGTTTTAGTTTTTGTCTTTGATATTCAATTAGAGACTGAAGTTCTCAAGAAGTCCTCACTGGGTTCAATACTACTTTGTCTTATAAGGGACTTGGATAAAGGTCTTGACAAGATTATCAGTCTATCACTATTTTAGTCATTCTGATGCCTAGTAGGAACTTGAGAAACTAACTTCTGGGTAGGAGAAGCACTACTCCAAAAGCACAGAAGGAAGGGCTGGTTAAAAAAAAATAACTACAGAGGTTAGAATTATTCAATAATCTAGGAGACTCAAACTTACCTAAAATATATGCACAGTGAATGGAATGTAAGCTGCAGGGACTGCTTATGTTCTTGCTCATTGATATTCTTCTAGAAAGCCAGAAAAAGGACATTCAGAAAAATCTACTTCATGACACTCCACAGACATATGGTACCATGAAATAACATCACATACTTGTCCCAACGATGAGGAGAGCAGATTCAGCAGTCCACCTTGTGGCAGTGAACTAAATCCCATCCAATATCAGGAGAGGGACGGACCTACTACTTAACCTAAAGCTGGCATGTAAGTTTGGTTTATGCCCAAAGGTAGTATCTGAAAGTTTTCCTTCTGGAAGGTTTGACCCAATAGTTGAAGAAGCTGACTTCTAAAAGATATACACTAACAGAGGAAGAGACAAAGGCAGGGAAAGACTATGTTTTTTGTGAGCTTTCTGTTGTTTAAACAATGTTAAAGCTTTCCCTTTATCTTGTAGATTCACAGCCTATGCTTACAATCATGGGAATCAGGCCTCCAGATAGGGCTATTGAGTTATTTTTGGAGAAAGTTACTGTTTTAAAATAAATGTAGTGAATTAATGCTGTGCAAGGCATTTGACAGAGGGTTCAAGAAGACTGAACATGATGTCTGGGAAATTGGCTCAGTGGTAGTAGAGTGCTTGCCCTGTGTGCATGAGGCCCTGGGTTCGATTCCTCAGCACCACATACACAGAAAAAGCTGGAAATGGGTGCTGTGGCTCAAGTGGTAGACTGCTAGGCTTAAGCTGAAGAGCTGAGGGACAGCACCCACACCCAGAGTTCAGGACCCACGACCAACAAAAGAAGAAAAAAAAAAAAGACCCAACATGACAGAGACAGTGAGGGAGACAGGGCCGGGGGGGGGGTCACATGAACATAAGGATGCTGGACAAAGAATGGCTTAGTCAGGTAAAATATTAGTGAAGTTCAATTCATTAGCATAAGAAGGAAAACAAAAACCCTCACCACTGCTTTCTAAAGAGAGATAAAAACAAAAGACACAGGGTTGATCTACTAATAGTCACTAGTGTTAATCAAGAAGTCATGTGCCCTCTACTTTTTTGTGTAGGATGAAATAAAAATTATTCAATCAGCTATCTGGTTAATGCAAAGAATTGGGACAATATTCCATTTGCTAACAGAGTGCTTGTAAATACTTGAAGCACACTTGTACTCCAGTACTTAGTCTGAGTAACATGACAGTTTCTAAAAATTGAGCAATAAAAAAAAAAAAACAAAAACTGTGGAAACCTAACTTGGTAATATTGTTTTACAGGTATATTTTGAAGTATTGATGAATAAAATGGTCATATGCTTACTCCAAAATAATACTGGATATGAGGGAGAAGACTAGGTGAGGTATATTATAAATGAAACAAGATAAGCTTATTATTATTGAAGGTAAGTAATGATTACACTTGGAGGTGAGACAACTATCTACTTTTTTTTTTGTCGGTCAAGGGGCCTGAACTCTGGGCCTGGCTGCTGTCCTTCAGCTCTTCAACTCAAGGCTAGTGCTCTACCACTTGAGCCATAGTGCCACTTCTGGCTTTTTCTGCTTATGTGGTGCTGAGGAATTGAAACCAGGGCCCCACGCATGCAAGGAAAGCACTCTACTACTGAGCCACCTTCCCAGTCCTCCGCCTCTTTCTTTTTTGTCTGTCATGGGGCTTGAACTCTGGGCCTGGGCACTGTCCCTCCGCTCTTCACCTCATGGCTAGTGCTCTACCACTTGAGCCACAGTACCACTTCCAGTTTTCTGGTGGTTTATTGGAGATAAAAGTCTCATGGCCTTTCCTGCCTGGGCTGGCTTTGAACTGCGATCCTCAGATCTCAATCTCCTGAGTAGCTAGGATTACAGGAGTGAGCCGCCAGCACCTGAACAACTTTACTTATGCATTTGTTTAAAATTTTCTCATAATTTGGTTGTAAGCAAGTAATAAAGCTGGAGACTAAACTGTGACTTGTGAGACAAAAGCTTATACAATACAGATTAGAAATGGGCACAGGGTCATGTCCTTTGATATCTATATTGCAAAAAGGCTTTAGAACTTCCTGACTTTACTTCTTAAATTTTAAATTATAAGCCTACCCAATCACAATTGGACTGTTATTTGAAATGAGTTCACTGCCATCCTCAAATGAAGTAGAATATGTAGTGAAAGACTTAATGAAATACCCTCACAACCCTATTACAGAAATCTCATTTTTTTGCATCTAAGAGCATTTCTGAAAAGTGTACATTTTGGGGGCTGGGAAGGTGGCTCAGTGGTACAGTGCTTGCCTTGTATGAGGCTCTGAGTTCTGTTCCTCAGCACCACATAAGCAGAAAAAAAAGCTGGAAGTGGTGCTGTGGCTCAAGTGGTAGAGTGCTAGCCTTGAGCTGAAGAGCTGAGGGTCAGAGCCCAGGCCCAGAGTTCAGGCCCACCACTGGACCCAAAAAAGAAAACCAACAAAAAAACAACAACAAAGTGTACATTTTACCAAGTGCTGGTGGCTCACACCTATAATCCCACTCATTAGGCTGAGATCTGAGGATCGTGGTTCAAAGCCAGCCCAGGCAGAAAACTCTGTGAGACATTCTAGCTCCAATAAACCACCAGAAAATCAGAAGTGGTATTGTGGCTCAAGTTGTAGAGCAATAGCTTTGAGCTTAGGAGCAGCGGGAAGTACTCAGGTCCAAAGTTCAAGCCACACAACTGACACATATGTGTGCACTTTGTACATATATAGACACTATAACTATTAATTTCCATACATCACAATCAAATAACCAATTTTAGGGATTGAACTCATTACCTCAGAGCTGTTCCTGAGCTTCTTTTCCCAAGGCTACTGCTCTACTAGTTGAGCCACATCTCTAATTCTACTTCCCACATTTGTGGTAAACATTTTGAGATAAGAGTCTTATGGAAATTTATTCTGAGTCTAGTTTCAAAGGAGAAACCATAGACATCAGGTTTATAGTCAAGAGCCTCCTGTGACCAGCAGCTTTAGATATTTTTATTTACATGTGTTAGGTTATTTCTGGTACTTAGGATGGGTGTGCATTGCTCTTCACATGGACTACGAGGTTTCCCATGGTGTTCATTGCACTGCACACAGCTGACATGCTGCTTATCATCTGATTTTAAAAATGAGAAAGAGTATTTTACTGATGCTCCAATCTCAAGAAGCTATTTAAGTTTAGCTCTTTGTAAATCATGTCCACATAGCAGAACCCATGTATACATTGTTTTTTGTATTCATTCAATAAGCATTCTCAGTCTCCTAGAAAGTGAGATGGTGCCACGCCACATACACTTGGTTAAAACTTCTGGAATGAAAGGTTCTGGACAGGAGTGGAGCCTGGCATAGACTCAAGCCCCAGGCATCCCCCAGGAGTTTCTGGAGAACTGGATTCCCTAAAAAAGAAAATCTGGTCAGACTTAACCCTTTGTTCTCTGAGAAAGATAAGTTCCAGTGTGACTGCTGCTCACCACAGTGACCCAGGGCCCAGTGGCAGGATGCCTGCCCTGTGCCCTGACAAGTCCCACCTGGGAGAGCGTCTGTCCTGCCTCCAGCCAGTTCAGGCCTGCCATTGTATACAACACCTCTTGTCTCCTCCTCTAACAAGCAGCTCAGTATCCAACCAGCATGGGAACCCAGTCTGAGAGGCACAATGGAGGGGAAGCTGCCAAAGCAAGCGTTTGGAAAGGAGTAGAGATCACAGTAGGCAAAGCAGCCATGAAGATGTGTCTGTAAGGAGTCCTTAGCTGGGTTCAGCAAAGAGAGGCCGGCGCAGGTGGGCGGAGCACTTCCATAAAGCTGCCTGTGGTGGATAGATGGCTTCTGATTTGACATTCACAACAGAATAAGGGACTGCAAGTTCAATGAATAGTCTCTGGCCAGAGAAACAAGGTCAAACCATTAAGTTTCTGCACTTCCAGTGGTTCCTGGTATATCCAGCTGAGTGGACATCTTTCTGTGACCAGTGGGTGTCATGCCACCTTCTGCGGAGTCTGCGTGAGAGATCGCGTTGGACAAAGAGCTTCAAGGAAGCATGCCCTCAGGAAGGGGGTGTTGGTTCAAGGCTTCCCATACACTTGGCTGCACCTTTTTAGCCTCTACCTTTATTCTTACTATATTCTTCGTGGCTTTACATTCGTTGCCTTTATTCTCGTTTTGGCTATTTTTCTATTGATCCGCGAACAGAGCATGTTGTATTTTTCCAGTCCAATAGAGATGGCTTCTCTAAGTAATAAAGACTAAGGCCAAAGATTAAATGTGGGCAATGCCCCAAGTAATCTATCATCTGATGTGATGGTGCCTCCAGAAACTCCTTCAACTTCACAAGCGGTTTTGCAGCTCACACATAGTAAATTTAGAGACTTATAATTTCCAGATATGTCCAACAGACAAAATCAATGAATTAAACTAAGTTAAAAAGAGTTATCCCAGTAGTTTAGAAAGTTCTAAAAAAAGAAGGGACCTCTGATTATATAAGAAAAAGAAAGATTCTCCCATCAGTTATGATTAAGTTTAGTCCAACTTACGTTATAGGGAATAGATGGTGTTTTCACACAAAATATAAAGTTAGTAACATATTTCCTGAACCAACCAAGAACCATTTCCTTATACAGGAGCTTATAATGATGAAATTAGTTGGATAAAAATAAAATTAAAAAAAGTATAATGTAAGTACAGCCCTGTCTTATGTTTGTTAATTATTAAACATAAAAAGGCTGAATAGATGGCACATTCTATTAAACAATATGCTAGATTTGTTTTGCATCACTTAGCTTAAACAGTTGTTGGGATAGTCATCAATTTTCATGTAATTCATCAAATCTTTGCCTTTAAAAAAATTGATTATGTGCTTAAATAATCAAAGAATCTATGTCAGAATCACACACTGTATAAAAATGTTAATTCTCCTCAATAAAGATATACTCAGATGCAACTCCTTTGAGTCTGAGTCTGTTTGTCATTTCGCCGACTCCTTTGCACACCTATCCCCAGATCCCTGTCCCATCAGTCCCAGTGCTCCGGCCGAGCTGGTCTGTCGCAAGATGGCTATTTTTCTTAATTTCTGTTTCTTTGCTTCTTTTGTGTGTGTATGTCTGTGTTGTATGCCCGAATGGGAATTAAATGCATGGCTTGGTCACTGTCCATCCCTCAGCTTTTTCCATTCAAGGCTGCCACTCTATCAGGTGAGCCACAGACTCCACTTCCAACTTTTCACTGGGTAATTGGAGATAACTCTCTCAGTCATTCTTGCCTTGACTGGCTTTGAACTGTGATTCTCAGATCTCATCAACAGGTGTGAGTCATCTACTTATTGTTTGCGTTATTTCTTTTGTACAACAACTTATTGATTGTACAGTAAATTGAAGTCAGGGACTGCCCCCAGACATGGAGGTATGCTTACACCATTTAGTTGTAAAAACAAGATCTTGTTCCAGTTCTATCTAGGCTCAATTTACTCCATATTCCTGATGGATTGTGCATAGGACATGTGTACCGCAAAAGTGCCATGAAACTCCTGCAGTTCTAGAGCTATGATTGAATTGAAAAGCTCAGACATCCTTCTCTTCCACCCACACTGAACATGCTCTCCAGAGAGGCAGGATAGAGCCTTCATCTCAAATGGCCTAGCCTGCCAGTGTGGCTCAAGAGGACCTGCAAGGAGGACATGGAAATGTTGGTTCCATAGAAACTGAGCTGGGAGCACTGGCTCATGGAGAGCAGGATGGTTCACTGGCATCTTTATAACCCAACCACACACAGAGCATCCCATATGAATCAGAAAGTAGCTTCTGATGGGATTTCTGAGCCACAGCAATTACACCTTGGTTGGATGTTGTGCTCCAGATTAATTCAAACAGTGAATTTAAACAAAAAGTGATAGGATTAAAGGGGTGACCCACACAGCCCAGCTTCTTTTTGAAATGTAACAAAGGATGCACCAAAGACTTCCCATGCACACCTTAATCCCTCCAGACCGGTCTACAGATGCTCCACTGCCCTGAGCGTCAAAAGGATTCAAAAAGATCACCCGAAGACTACACGTAGAGCTCAACTACACCCCAGCAATCCCACTTTGGGGCATTTTCTCAAATGATCACAAACAAGGCTACACTAAAGCTACCAGCACAACTATGTTTATTGCGGAATGATTCACCATAGCTAAGATATGGAACCAACCTAGATGCCCCTCAGTAGATGAATGGATCAAGAAAATGTGGTATAAGTCAGAGAAACAGCTGTTTACCAGAGAACCAAATAAACATAGTAAGAAATGAGAAGGTACGGGCCATACAATGGTGGGTAACATGGCAGGAATTGCCAAAACTTTTCACTCATGTCAATACTCATGGAGTTAAATCCCAATTAAATGAAATAGACTGACTAGTTGAATCAAAAAACAAGACACATCTATTTTCTGTCTTCAAGAGGCACACCTTGCCCACAGAAACATCTTAATGGGTAGAATAAATTCTATCAAGGAAGTAGTCCCCCTAAGCAGGCCAGAATAGCAATACTAATATCAGATAGAATATACTTCAAATTATAATTAGTAAGAAGAGACTAAGAAGGCCATGACATACTAATAAATGGATCTTTCCTATGGGAGGATATAACACTTCTAAATACCTATACCCCAAATGAACACCCACCTTCAAACAGATACTACTTACTCCATAATATACACAGATCCAAACACATTGATTTTTGGTGACTTTAACATACCAAAGTCACCTATAGATAGATCAACCCAGCAAAAATTAATCAGAGATACCTTAGTATTAAAGAACTGCATTGACCAACTAGACTTTATAGACATCTACAGAATAACTCACCGTGCAGCATAAGAATATACATTCTTCTCAGGAACAGATGACATGATCTTGCATTGAAAGAGACTATGTCATAGATTCCTCTCCCAACTTACTTGAGCTGATTGGAAACTGGCAAAGCAGCAGGCTATAAGATTAACACAAAATATTCAGTAACTTTCCTGTGTGCCAACAATGAGAAGAATGAGGCTGAAATCAGTAAAGCAACCCCATTTGTAATTGCCTCATAAAAACAAAAGCTAGAAATTAACTTAATCAGATGTGAAGGACCTCTATGATGAAAACTTTTAAAACCTCAAGGGAAATTAAAGCACACTGAAAGAAATGGAAAAACTTATGCCCCTGGATTGGGAGGATCATCATCATGAAAATGTCAATACTTCACAAAGCTATTTACAAATTCAACACAATGCCCTTTAAACTCTCAACAATATTTTTTAAGTACATAGAAGAAGTGATCCCACATGCGTATGGAATTACTGGAGATGTTGAATAGCAAAAGCAGTCCTTAGTGGGAAAAACAGTGCTGGAAGAATATCAATACCAAGCTTCAAACTCTCTAACAAAGCTGTACTACTACTACTACTAGTAATAGAACCCACAGACCTGTGGGTATCCTCTAAACATTTGATAAGGGAGACAAAAACTCAATATACAAGACAACGTCTGCAAACAATGATGCTGGCACAATTGGCTATACATGCAGAGTACAAATTAGATCCTTCTATATCATCCTGCACCAGAATTAATAACAATTAGATCAAATGGATGACCAGATACCCTGAGTATATTACAGGAAGGGATAGGGAAAACACTAAGGCTCTGTGGCACAGGTCAAAATTTCCTGAAGATCCAGAATTTAAATAAATCAAGGGAAAACCAGAAAAATGGGATTGCATAAAACTTAAGCTTTTCTGCATATGAAAGAACGTTGCTACATGTAGACAGGTGACTTCTGGCTAAATGTTTTTCTTTTTTTGGGGGGGGAGTCTGGTTGTGGGGCCTGAACTCTGGGCCTGGGCGTTGTCCCTCAGCTCTTCAGCTCAAGGCGAGTGCTCTACCACTTGAGTCACAGTGCCCAATTCCGGCTTTTTTTCTTTTTGCTTATGTGGTACTGAGGAATTGAACGCAGGGCCTTGAGCATGCAAGGCAAGTGCTCTACTACTGAGCCACCTTCCCAGCCCCTGGCTAAATGTTTTTCTATATTTGTTATCCTCAATTGTTTCTCTGCTGTATGTGTTCTCAGATGCTGTGAAGACTGACTTCGGATTCAGTAATTACACATTTGTTAGTTCTATTTTCTCCTATGTAAGTCAGTTCTCTAATGAATACTAAGAATGCCATCCAGGTGACTTTCTAAATTTGTGCTCAGGTTTCTCTTTTCTGTGTGTTCAAAATGACAGCCTGCTTTCTTGGTGGACTTTCCACATCTGTTACATTCATATGATCTCTGCTGTGTTTGTTTTCTGATACAAACTTAGTTTTGTGAAACTCTTGTTTTGCAACTTTCCACATGTTTCTTTGTTTTTTGTTTTTGTCAGTTGTGGGGTTTGAACTCTGGGCTAGGGTGCTGTCCCTGTGCTTTTTAGCTCAAGGCAAGCATTCTACTGCTTGAGCCACAGCACCACTTCCCACATGTTTCTTTTTAAACAGTTCTCTCTTGTGATATCCAATTATAGAGCCTGAGCAATGGCCTTCTGGGTGAAAGACTAAACACTAGGCTGCATTCTTAAGGCTTCTCTCCCATGTGTTCTTTTTGATGCATACTGAGATATGTTTCACGTGAGAAATTTTCCACATTTATTACATTCTGAAGGTTTCACATGCGTTGCTAAGGTGTGAATCCTGGGTGAAGGACTTTGCACATATACTACATTCCTGAGGTTTCTAACCTATGTAAATTTTTATGCCTGCTGAGGTTTGAACTGTTTGAAGGTCTTTGCACATGTTGTTTCATAAGGTTTCTCTACTGTGTGTGCTCTCTGATATAAAGTGAGTTGTGACTTCTTTTTGAATGTCTGTCTAGTTTTTTACTTTCATAGGGTTTCTCATGAGTGTGTCCTCACATGCGTATTAAGGTTTTACTTCTGGGTAAAGGGCTTTGCACAATTCTTACATTCACAGGGTTTCTCTTCTGTGTGACTTCTCTGATGTTTAGTAAGGTCTGCCTTGTAGGTGACTTCCTACCTGTTGTATTCCTAAGGTTTCTCTCCTGTGTAAACTCTGATGTGAAGTGACATGTGACTGCTGCATGAAAGATGTTCCACACCTGTTCATTCATGTTGCTCTTTGGTGTATATTTGATGTGAAGTGAGGTTTGTCTTCTGTCTGAACAACTTTACACATTTGTTACATACATAAGGTTTCTCTCCCATGTGTATTCTCTGATGCAAAATGAGGGGTGACTTCCGTATGAAAGCCTTTCCATATTTATCACATTCATACTGTTTCTCCCATATCTTCTCTGATGTAAAGCAAGGTTTTTTTTTTCTGCCTGACTTTCCACATTTGTTACATTCATAAGGTTTCTCTCCTGTGTGTATAGTCTGAAGAATAGCAAGTTGTGACTTCTAGGTGAAACACTGCCCACATTCCTTATGCTCATAAGGTTTCTCTCCCATGTGAGTTCTCTGATGCAAAGTGATGTGTGTCTTCTGTCTGAACAACTTTCCACATTTGATACATTCATAAGGTTTCTCTCCTGTGTGTGTTCTCTGATGCAAAAGGAATTTTGACTTCTGTCTGAATGACTTTCCAGATGCTGTGTAATTTCTATGGGTGGAAAATTGCCTATATTCCTCATATTCAGAGTTTTTCTTCTGTTGGTGTTTGAGGCTGTAAATTCAGGTCTGACATCTGAGAGGTAAATTTTAAACACTGATACGCTCATTGGAATTCTCTGGATATTTGCTCTGAGGCTTTATGAGGTCAATTTCCTTACTGAAAGATTTGTCACATGCATTACATGTGCAATGTTTCTCTCTTGTGTATCTTTTCTCATGTGTAGTGGCTGTAGGTCTTAAGTAGAATAGTTTTCCACACAGACTACATTCAGGAATTTTTCTTCCTCCGTGAAGTACTTTCTGGGAAAAGTGAGCAGAGTTATAATAGTAATCTCTATATTCATTATGGTTATATTCATTCTGTCTTAAGAATATGCTCTCTGAGTATAATGCTTTTCCTTCTCCACCATTCAAAATATGGCAGCTCATTTGGACTCACATCATTTTGACTAAAATGCTCAGAATATCTAAGGGATTGATCAACTACGGACACACCAGGCCTATATGCAGCACATATCTAATCAGGCTCATTATAGGAAGGCATGTTCTGACACTCAATGAAACCCTCAGTCCTTATCTCTAGGGAGTCGCCATTTTTCCTACTCAACTCTGGCTTATGTTTTGAGCTCACATGAAAAGTTACTAAACTCACTCTTTCCTCCACTGTATTACTATTCGTGACTGAGACTTCACATGGACTGTCATCTGAATTTTGCTGGCATATCTTATTCATTTCTCAGATATCTAAAGTAAGTCACAGAAAAAAAGACAAAACACAAATGAGATCCAAAGATTCCTTACTGTAAAGATTTTTTTCTCATTCTAATTATTAAATATTTGAAAATATCAAAGTAGGAATGGATTGTTGATAAATATATACTTTTCTCCATAATGTCTTAATTAAGAAAGTAATACTGATGTTTTACAATGGAAAAAAATGTCTGTGTTTCAATTTTCTTCTTTTGATAACAGAGGAAATATTTCCTAAAATTACTTACCCATGTACTGTCAAAGTAATAAGCTGTGTACAAAGTATACCCTTTAGTATTCTTTGGGTTGTTTTTCTCAATTTTTATTTTGTTTTGTCATAAGGAAATAGTTGTTTTTTATTTCCTTGAAATAATTTATATATTTTGTTGTATTGCTTCTCAACCATTAGGTGAGGAACACAAATATTTTCTATTCTCAGAATCCATAATATTTCTTACATATCACTTTGCCTATCATGTAAGTATTAATTTTTCCTAGCAGTAAGATTTTATACCTACATTTCTTACGTTCGAACTTCTCACTAAGAATTATGAGGTATCTATGGGAATTTTAAATTTTGTCTTCACAGTGGATCAAAGTCTTTTAAAAATTCCTTTTCTGATATTCCTGCCTATCAGAACCACGGAAGAACAAAGATTCTTCAGCTCATCATCCTTTCTCAAATAAAAGCTGCAGTTCTGAATCCCAGGCTATGTCTTCCAGCATGGATGATCTATTTTACTTATCCGGAGAGCAGGTCTGGAGTACTCCTTATTTCTTCCTACCTACCTAGTTAAGTCATCTGAAATTATATCTGCTGCATTTAATGCTCATTAATGTAAATGGCTGAACAAACCCATGGATGCCAAATATCTCATAGTTATATTCAACACAGCCTCATTACAACTCCCACAACAACAGTACTTTATTTTGTAAACTGTAAACCACTATTACTCCGTTTTCCCCTCCCGCTCCAGCTTCAAATGCACATGACACAGAGAAGTTTTAGTTAGGGGATGCACATGGAAAATAATAAAAACAGCTTTCCATTTAGAAAATATATTCTCCATACTGATTAATTCAGGCAGCTAACTCTGATTTATGAAACTTTACTGTAGAAAAATACATCAATTACTAGAAGAGCTATCCATCACTTATCTAGTAACAACTTGCATCATTTATTCAGTGCTATATTAAGCATTGTATTGGAAGACAGATTAACTAATAGCTCCGTCTCCTAACAATTTAAATGAAAATTACAAATGTTTGATACCCTATTTTGAAATACAAAGGGTGTTTGACTTCTAATTTCCATTCTCTGGAGAAGAACAGCTCACTCCTTTATTGACCTGCATAAAATACACAACATTTTCTGTTCTGCTGATAATATAAATTCAATACCAATTCTCCAGCCACATCATTTAGGAGCATAAAGTACATGTAACCTCAAATCTCTAACAGTGGAAGGCTTCATCAAGAATGGATGCTGCTAGAATGTTGTTTCCTTTGATGTGACAAGTGAGAATCCAGATCCAGCCCCCTCAGGTGGCTTCTTCATCATGTTAAAGTAGTGAGGAATGGTTTGGTTTCATAATCAGGTTAACAGTGAACATAGGAAGTGGCGCTGTTGCTCAAGTGGTAGAATGCTAGCCTTGAGCTGAAGAGCTGAGGGACAGTACTCAGGCCCAGATTTCAAGCCCCATGACCGACAAAAAAAAAGTGCACATACTAGCTGCATAATACAAATGCTGAACTTTAAAACAAATTGAGTCTTGGGCAACTGCTTTCTTGTAACTACAGTTTCTAAAAGCATTTATTGTCTAAAGCTGGAAGAACCTAAGTCTTCTCAGATGAGAATGTGAATGAATGGAGAGGGAGGTAAGGGAAAAATAAAATTTAAAAGAAAAGATGAGGTCTAATAAGGGAGCAGCCAGACAAGAAATCAAAAAAGGAACAGTACTTTCAAGTTCATTCCAGCTATAATGCAGGTTATTCTGACTTTAAGGTAGCATCACATGACATACTTTTGATTCTATTCCCAAGATACTCTATTGTACTTGTTTCTGTCTCTTTTATTGTCCATGCAATCTCTGGCTCTAGGAGGTCATCTAGGTTCAGATCACATAGCAGTGAATAAATGGATAAACGAACGTTAGAAATAGTTAAAGCAGGAGACCACTGTGACCTTAGAATATCAAGACACATACTGTCACTATTGTTAATATTTGGATAATAAATTCTTGTTGTAAACACAACCTCAGATGGTTTGATGGGGTAGTCTGTAGGAAATTGAATTGTTAAAAAAATACACTTTCATGATATGGGCTGTCTTACATAACAGAATATAACAGAACATTGTTCCTTATTAATCCATATCAGCACCATAGCCTGTGTTTTTCACCTGGCTCCTCACTTTCAAAGGATCTGTCCCAAACTCTTGATTATCCAAATGGCTGGGGAAAGGCTGTCTTCATCTTACACTGGCTTTCCCAGACACAGGCACAAAGCAGCCAGGGGCCTGTGGAGTGGTGGCCTCAGCAGGAGCTTCCTTCCCATGCAGCAGCTGGTGCTTCCCCAGCCTGAAGAAATTCTAATGATTGAAATGTGGTCATAGATACCCTGATACTTCCTTCTTCTGTAAGAACTGCTACATGAACTTTTGTGAACATTGCATACTTCCTACAATAAGAAATTTAGGTGGCAGAGGAATAAAATGTTCCTTGACTACAATTGCATTTTATTAGGCCTTTATTGAAGGATGGAGGCAAAGGGCAAAGGGCTTCTGGAACATTAAAAATGACAAAAAATGTGTAATATGACCACCACAAGCACAACAGAGGATAAAAAGGATAAAAAGTGGTATAACCTAAAAACTATAGAAAGAAATTTTAAAAGTTGGAATGAAATATGTACTAATTTGTTTTGCAGAGTCTAAATGGAAAGACTTTTTATTCCTACTTTGAACCCCATTACAAAGGAAGAATAGCCAACAATCATCCCACCAATCCAGGATAACAATACCACTGGTGAATGCTGACTAGCAAACCAAAAGGAAATATATGTGTAAAGTGTTGAAAGAAAATAACCTTCAATAGAGGAAGTCTTCAGAAAATGTAGATTCTTCCATGTAGTTGTGCTAGCCTAAAATGTTTGCTTAGTGAAGAAAATGTACTAGTTAGAATAGGTACAACTATTAGAAATATAATACTTAATTTGAAACATGAAATACTGGAATTGAGGTTGAATATTAATTCTACATAAACCAGTAATCTTGTTTTAGTATCAAATTAACTGTTAGTGTTAAATATTCAGGTAAGAAAAAAGCAAATCAAAACAAGTGCTCTAGCTCAAGATTGTTATCAGACCCTAGCTACTCAAGGAGGCTGAGGTCTGGAAGCTATCATGGTGGACAACTCAAAATAATTTGAAATTTTGGAGTTGAGGTTGAATATTAATTCCATATAAACCAGGAACAGTATGTTCTGGTATGAAAAACAAAACAAGTGCTTCAGGAACAAGAATGTATCCTAGTTACTAAGGAGGCTGAGGTCTGGAAGCAGCCTTGGAGGACAACTCAAATTTAGTAGCTAGTAACAGGTTGGAGGCATGGCTTACATCAAAGTGTCAACAGTGACTGACTGACTGAATTCAAGATCTACTACTAGCACAAGAAAGCATGGTCGAGGCTTCGACACTAATTGTGGCAACACAGGCTTCAGACATAAAGAGAAATGAAAATGAGTGGAGTGGGGAGAGGAGAGAAAGGGGGCAGAGAAAAGAAGAGCTGACAAGACAGTAGTGGAAAACAAGGGAAAAAGAAGGGAAGGGAAAGTAGGAAAAGAAGAGAGAAGGGAGTAAAGCTTCATGACATTAGACTCGACAGTGACTCCTTTGATAGGACACCAGAAGTGTCTGATATTAAACCAAATCAAATTTAGTGCATATAATTAAAACATTGTATATCAGAAGGCGTGATCAACAAGGAAGAGAAAGCATGGTATTAGAGAAAGTACTTGCATATATCCCTAAATAGATTACTAACCACAGTGAATTAAAAATATAAAACAAGTCTGGGAAGGTAGCTCAGTGGTAGAGTGCTTGCGCTGCATGCATGAGGCCCTGGGTTTGATTCCTGAGCACCATATAAGCAGAAAAACCTGTAAATGGTGCTGTGGCTCAAGTGATAGAATGCTAGCATTGAGCTGAAGAGCTGAGGGACAGTGCTCAGGCCCAGAGTTCATTAAAAACAACAACAAAAAAAAAACCCACCAAAATTCTATAACTAACCTCCTCCCCATGGCACAAAATTTAATTTCAAAATGGAAAAAAAAAACTGAAGAGACTTTTCTAAAATAAATATATACAGAGGTAGCTCATTAAATATAAAAAAGTTCAATGTCAGTAGTTATTAGAAAAAATTCAAATAAAAATGAAATTACTGAATACATACTTTTTTTTTGGGGGGGGGGATTCGGTCGTGGGGCCTGAACTCTGGGACTGGGAGCTGTCCCTCAGCTCTTCAGCTCAAGGCTCGCGCTCTACCACTTGAGCCACAGCACCACTTCAGGCTTTTTTCTTTTTGCTTATGTGGTGCTGAAGAATTGAACCCAGGGCCTCATGCATGCAAGCCAAGCACTCTACCACTGAGCCAACTTCCCAGTCCTCATACATACTTTTAAACAGAAACAAGAAAAAAATTTCTAAAGTCTAACAACTGTTGGGAAAGATATGACAACAAAGTGAATTTTGATGCATTTCTGACAGCAATGTAAAACAATTAACGATGGTATGGAGACTTCTAAAAGAACTAAATATAGAATTACAAAAGAATATGGTCTAGCATTTCTATTTCTAGATTTATACCAATGGAAGTAAAGCAGGGACTAGAACAAATATTTGGACAATCACTACACAACAACTACACACAATAACCAAAAGACAGAAGCCTGGAAAGAATAGATAAATGCGTTTAACAGGAAGAAAGCTTTAATACATTTTACAGCAGGGATATATCATGAATACAATTAAGCTAAATAAAATACACCAGGCATCAAGTATCAGCCGTGGTATGGTTTCCCTTACTGTGCTTCCAAGGATCAACAAACTCATAGACCCACTAATTATAAAAATGATTCCAAAGACTGGTAGGAGCTGTGTATTTAATGATTTTACAGCCTCATATATGGAAGGTGAAAAATGCTGTAGATGGATGGAAGGCATGACCATAAAACAATGTGGCCATATGTAATGGTTAATGTAGCCAAAAAGGATGGAATAGACGTATACTCCCTGAATTGGGGATTACCAGCTAGCCTAGACTACATAAAATTTCAAGAGCAAGCTGAACTATATAGCAAGACCTGTCTTCAAATGGAATATGGCAAAATGAGCAATCATACAATGTGTAAGAAAAATGCCAATTCTAATAGCCACTGCAACAAAGGAAAATTTTTAAGAAAAACTAGTTCCCAGACAGAGCATTTGAAGAAAAGTAAAAAGTGAGAGACAGATGGAGGGAAGGCAGGCTGGGAAAAAAATACACAGAGAAAAATAGATACATAAAGAAAAATACAAATAAACAAAGCTAGAGAGCAGAAAACAAAGACTGAAACAAAATAGTGTGTGTGGGGGAATCTTGTGAGGACACCTTAGAAAAAATAGAGAGATTTCTAGAAAAATCATTGACCATATATCATCACTTACAGCCTAAGTTTCAAGTAAAAAAACAACCATGAAACAGTCCAATAATGTATAAAGAGTAATTTAAGTACATATTGCTTACTCAGTCTTCTAAAACATTCAAAGGTGTGTGTGACCACACTGTTTCAGCAACTCCTTTAAGACTTCATTAAGATAGTTCAGTGTTACTCATGAGGATTGGATCTCTGACAAATTGCTAGGGAACCTTCACCTTCCATTAGATGTCACCTCCTCTGGGTAATTGAATCATGCAACATTGTGATTACTTTTTCTCACATCAGAAAAACTAGAAACAAGCTGAAGCAAATCTGCACTTAATATAGACAGAATGTCAGATTTTAGGGCTGGGAAGCTGGCTCAGTGGTAGATCACTTGCCTTGCATGCCTGAGGACCTGGGTTCGATTCCTAAGCACCACATAAGCAAAAAGCCGGAAGTAGCACTGTGGGTCAAGTGGTAGAATGCTAGCCTTGAGCTGAAGTTCTGAGGGACAGTGCCCAGGCCCAGAGTTCAGGCCCCACGACCGGACCCAAATACAAAAAAAAAAAAGAATGTCAGATTTTATAATATGCTAAACCTAATAGCCATCTTTATGTGATTTATGAACATGTTACTGAAGTTGGATCTGTTTTTTTCTGTTTTTAAATCTTGAACACCTTTAAGTTCATAAAATAGAATGTAATACAAAATGAGAAATAAAATGCAGCTCACCAGAGAGTCTTTCATTCTTGCTGTTGACAATGAACAGAAGATTCAGGAAGCATGACTGGGAAAGAAGGCAAATGAAGTAGTCAGGAAAGAACCTGTGTAATTTTACTGAAACTTTCCTGCTCAAAACATTATACATAGGAGGAAAGGCCTTCTTATGGGAGAAGAATTTTTTTATGTCTCAAGTAAAGCATCAAATTCTCCACTAAAGACAAATCCTCAGTCCATTAGTTGCTAAATATTGTTAGCCCAATAAGCTTATTTCCCATAGCAAAGCATGCTCCTTCTCCTTTCCACAGCTTGGCATGCTCCCTTCCTTGTCAACACTAGGCCCATTAAGGAAAGGCAGTTAATAATCAGCCTCCCTTCAAGCCCTCTTTACCTTGAGATGGTTCTCTTCTGGGGTAGCTAACACCATATAAGGCAGCAAGAACTCCCTAGAGTGACCTTAAGGTCTGGGAAGCTGCAGAGCCCCTTATCTACTATTTGGGCAGCAGCCATAAATCCTAGTCCACCATGATGGATCCCTTGGTCCACACATCCACACTGGTTCTCCACCTCCTGGCCCCTAGTTATATATGTCATCTCAAACAATAGCCAGCACTTCTCACTCTTCCCTTATGAAAAGGGATCTTGCCAGTTCCACTGCTGTCAATAAATCTTTCTTTGTTCTTTGTACCTGGATGTCTGCATGGTTCTCTGGCAAAGTCTAATAAACTCTAACAGATAGTACAAAACCAATTCATTTCTCCATTAATGTACATACAGAATTCATAAAAACTGATGTTCCAACAAAAATAATTGAATAATCAAAAAGTCACATCTTCAATAAAACTAGCTATTACTCAAATACACTTAGAGATGAATGATCTATTATTCTATTAATACAAATATATACTAGGACTCCACTAAGCATTTGTATTTGACACATTCATTTACATAATTTAAACACCATGGAGAACACGAATATTGTAACTCAGTATTTTTCACCTAAACTTATAGAGGCAAAATGTATACAACACAAATTTTTTGTGTTATACTGTTTCAATGATGATTGTCAAATGGCACATTTCCTTGTATCCAAATACTCAGAGCACCCTTATGAGGGCAGAGAATCAAGGACAGTTATGATTCCTGGGAGAGTTGGTGAGATTGTTCGAAGAATTGTTGGGCTTTCAATGACCTTGAAGGTAACTTAAAAAGGCTTAGGGACAGGCACTGGTGATCCATGTAAATCTAACTAAATCAGGAGGCTGAGATCTATGGCTCATGATTCAAAGACAGCCTGGGAAGGAAAGCAAGTTGAATCTTATCTACAATTAACTATCAAAAACTTGGACATGGAGCTGTGGCTCAAGTGGTAGAGCACGAGTCTTGAGCAAAAAAGTTCAGAGGCATCACCCAGACTTACATGGAGACTGAAGGAATGCTGAGGAAGAGGGATATACTCAATGAAGACAGTATGTGGACAGAGGAAGAATAGACAGCAATGAAGAAGTGATGCTTCCTCAAGGTATCCAGGGAGTCCATGAAATGATTATATGTAAGGTGTATGATGTTCCAGGGGATCAGAAGAACAGGAGGCTAAGTAACGGGGTGAT
>NW_027203065.1:0-112446 GCF_024711535.1 Dipodomys merriami | reverse complement strand
GTACATTGTGTGTGTGTGTGTGTGTGTGTGTGTGTGTGTGTGTGTGTGTGTGTGTGTGTGCTCCATCTCCATGAGTAAGTAAGTGAGTCTGAAGTAGACCAATTATACTTGGTTAGTCTTTTTGCTCAAAGCTGACACTCTACCACTTGAGCCACATCTCCACTTCTGGATTTTGGTTTCTGAATTGGAGAAATATCTCAGATTTTTCTGCATGGGCTGCTTTAAACCAAGATACTCAGTTTTTGACCTCTAACGTAGCTAGGTTTTAAAACATGAACCACTAGTGGACAGCAACTACATTAACATTTTTGCATATTTGAATAAATTTTAAAGTAAGACATATATGTTACGTATGAGAGTGGTGGGAAATAGTAATTAATGTTTAACAGAATTTAAAGCATACAAAGCTGAGAATGGTAAGTCGCTGAGAATAGGATGGAATATATCAAACTTACCTATGACAGTTTTCAGTCTGTGCACAGAAATGATTGTATTGTTGGAGGCCAAGGCCATCAGATAGCTGAGTTCCAGGTGGCTGCTATGCTCATGAGGCCAGCTAGTGCTATTCACAAGAATGTGATGTTATTGGATGGCAGGGATCAGCTTCAAGTTCGGAACCTGGAATATTTCTATTAATCTAGAAGGGGAAATATACCAGGACCCAATGACTGGGAATGTGGTTAGTGGTAGAGTGCTGGCCTCGCATGCATGAAGCACTTGATTTGATTCCTCAGTATGAGGTAAGCAGAAAAACTGGAAGTGGTGCTGTGGTTCAATTGGTAATGTACTAACCTTGAACAAAATAAACTCAGGGAGAGTGCCCAGGCCCTGATTTCAAGCCCCAGCACTGGAAAAAAAAATTTTTTTAAAGTGCAAAATGCTGTTTGTTGAAATAAATATGCTGAATAATTCTTTTTACTCACTAGAAAATTGTGCTGTTGAGAATTCATAATGAACTTTGTTAGGAAAAAGCAAATTAATGAAATATTATCTGGCATTGGACAGGACATAGTGAGATCTAAAAATGATTGCTGCCTATGGTTACTTGATACAACTAACGTTACAAATACACTTGCCAGATTGTAATTGTTTAAGTATAGAATCGTGGGTTTTTTCTTTTCAAAACAGTTTTACTGCCGGGCCCCAGTGGCTCAAACTTGTAATCCTAGCTACTAAGGAGGCTGAGAACTGAGGGTCTCTATTCAAAGCCAGCCTGGGCAAGAAAGTCTGTGAGACCCTTATCTCCAACTAAAGGTTCTTCACAAAATGTGAAGTGGCACTGTTGCTCAAGTAGTAGAGTGCTAGCCTTGAGCTGAAATGCTGAGGGACAACGCCCAGACCCAGAATTCAAGCCCCACAACTGACAAAAAATAATAATAACAATAATATTAATTTTGTTACAATTAAGGTATTATAAAGGCTGCCGTTACAAATTTTGTTTATTTGCTCAAAGAAACACATATCCATCTTCATTGCCAACAGCCAGGATTTGGCCATCTGCTTTCCAGCTGATCTCTGTGTGTAGAGGCAATGCCTAATACAACGCAATACAAACCAGTTCTGACTTTAATTTTTCTCTGCACATCTTAAAAATCAATGCTGACAATATGAAATAAAACATCCCTAAGTTTAAAACATTCTTCTAGACAAGTTAATGAGATCCTAAGAACAAGTATTTTAACAATAATTTCAGAGAACTTAAACTCACAACTTGGGTTCTGTATCTGAAATTTATTACTTGAGGCTAGTGCTGCCACTTTGAGCCACAATGCCACTTCCAGTTTTCTCATGTTTAATTGAATAGAAAAGTCTCACCAACTTTCCTCTCCAACCTGGCTTTGAACTAGGATCTAGAGACCTTAGCCCTCGGAGTATCTAGGATTATAGGCATGAACCCCTGGCACCTGGCTAGAATAATTGCTCACCTGAGACAGAAGCCAGTTAGTATTAAATGCCAATCATGTTTAACTTTGTAAAATAAAGTTAACTGAAATGCCTTATAGTAGAAATAAGAAATAAAATGTGTCTGTGGATTACAAAGTTCTTAACAAAAGTTTCATATATTCCTTGTTTTTTTTATCTTCCAAAATTGTGTGCTTTCCAGAATCATACCTTATCTTTCCTTGCTGATTTCTTTATTTTATTTCATACATGGCCACAGGTTCTTCAACTATCATTTATTTATTGAAGAGCTTGCACATATGTATTCAGTCCAAACTCCTTGTAAGCATCTCTCATCCATATATTCAACTGCCATAAAAACTTGTGAAACACTAATCATCTCTTTCCATTACTGGATACTAATGTGTAAGTAAAATTTAGGAAAATAAAGAATAACATCAATAAATATAACATGATTTTGATAGTAATTCTAAACATAAATTCAATGTTGATTATTTTCTGAGCAACTTAATAAAAACCTCAAGAAAAAGAAATCAACTTTTTTGAGTGCTGATATTGTGGTTTAAATTCAATACATTACCTTCTCACTTAAGCTTTTTCCCTAAAAGGTGGTGCTCAATAATTGAACCATAGCTCCCCTTCCAATTTTCTCTGGGGGATTATATAGAGATAAGAATATCATGGAACCATTTGTGTCCCTCTCTTGGGGTTCATTTCACTTAACATCATCTTATATGGTCATATGATACCATGTACTAATATACTCGTTACTGCAAGTAAGGGAAACTACGGGTATGGTTATATATATATACATATATATTATATATATATATAGATATACATATACATATATACATATATAAATATATACAATGTGATACACACACACACACACACACACACACACACACACACGACATTTTCTCTTTTTATTGGGAAAATACCGTACAGAGGGTTTGCAATTACATGGACAATGTAATGATTATATTTCTTATCAAGAGTTGTTGCCTCCTCCTTTGTTTCCCCTTCCCATCCCTTCCCCATACCTACGCACCCCAAGCCAAAGTTGTAAAGTTCCTTTTTCGTCATAACGTCTTGTACATTTCATTGTTGCAATGAGTCCACCTGTATCCCTATTTAAACAATTTGTTTATTTCCCTTCCCTTCCACAAATTATACCAACATCAAATACAGTGAAAACAGGGGTTGTACCGTGGGGGAGGGACATGCAAAGCAACAAAAAAATCATCTTATAAATATGTTAGAAATAATCACAAGAAAGAAAAATCATTTGAACCCTTATCTTGGGGTTCATTTTGCCTAACATCTACTTATCTGACCGTTTCTACCAGTCTCAGACATATACTACTTATTGCAAATATAGGAAACCATGAGACTTATGTTTCTTTGGCCTGGCTTACTTCACTTAATATAATTTTTCCAAGTATTTCCATTTCCTAAAAAATGGAGCCATGGCATTCTTTCTGTTGAGGTATAGGATTCCATTGTGTATATATACCACATTTTCTTGATCCATTCATCTACTGAGGGGCCTCTGAGTTGGTTCCATATCTTAGCTATGGTAAATAATGCTGCAATACACATCGTTGTGCTAGTAGCTTAGTATGATCTTATTTGTGATGATTTGGTAAATGCCTAAAAGTGGGATTGTTGGGTCATAGGAGAACTCTAAGTGGAGTCTTGGAAAAAATTATATTAAGTAAAGTAAACCAGACCCAAAGAAACATAGATCCTATGGTTTCCCTTATTTGCAATAACTAGTATATGTCTGGGACAAGTATAAAAGTTCAAAAGCTATGTATATATGATCAGATAAGATGATGTGAAGCGAAATAAACCTCAAGATAGTGGTTTATCATCTAAATTGTGATTTTTTTTTGTTTCTTTATGTGTTCCTCCCACAGAGTATAACCCCTGTTTTCACTGTATTTGATGTCGGTGCCCTGCATCTTGTATACACACTTCTCTAGCTTGGGGAGGGGAAGGGAGAAAACAAAATGTTTAAACAGGGATAAAGGCTGACCCATTGTAACAATGAGATGCACAAGACACTATGTTGAGAAAGGAAGTTTACAATTTAGGCAGGGAGGTGGGGAAGGGGGGAGGGGTGAGTGTAGTTGTGAAGGTGGGATGGAAGGGAGGGTAGGGGAAAAACAAAGGAGGAGGTAACAATGCTTGATAAAAAATGCACTCATTACCTTGCTCATGTAACTATAACCCCTCTATACAGTATTTTTACAATAAAAACCTCTCAAAAAAAGGAAGATGTCATGTACACCAAGTATAGTAGCCCACATCTGTAATCCTAGCTGATTGGGAAGCAGAAATGTCTGAGGGCAGGCCAGAGAAATAAATGCCAAGACAGCCATCTCAACAAATGATCTGGCCATCTTGGTTCACATCTGTAATCCTACCTAATTTTGTGGGATGCATAGGTAGCAAAGTCTCAGACAATCTAAGATCAGACCTGGGCAAAAACTTCAAGACCTCAAGCAAATAAAAGGGACTAGAACTATGGCAACAGGAGTTGAGCTGCTTGGTGCTATACAACCAAAGTCCTGTCTAGCAAGCAGAGAACCCCTGAATAAAACCCTAGTAATACTCTTCTCTTCCACCAAAAAGCCTAAGTAATTTTGTTTTATTGGAACATCTAATTTCAAGGGCGCTGACAGATCAGAGATGATGACATTCTCTTTAAAATTAGGTATTCAAAAGAGACAAAGTTATTTAGGCTTTGAAAGAATTAAAAAGGAAGGAAAATGCATATGATTTTTGTTAGCTCCATAATTCTTGAAATCATAAAATGCATATATCCATGTATGTATGTATATACATGTATGTATATATACGTACAAGTGGTTCATCTCTTTTGTGTGTAGTAAATGGTACAAATGAATCTGTACAGTCACTACTCAAAGGCATGAATAGACGAAAAGAATGAGCAAAGAACTCATTCAGGAATCTATTCCTAGCCAATAACCCTGACAATATTTTACATCAGTTTGCATGTGTCAGTTACTGCAGTACAGGGACAGTACGGCAACAATGTGATACCAGGCAGAAGAAATGAGAAATGAGATACAAATTGTACAATATTCTTTCTGATGGGTAAGTAGAATTTCCAATGTGTGTGTGTGTGTGTGTGTGTGTGTGTGTATGTGTGTGTGTGTGTGTGTGTGTGTGTGTGTGTGTGTGTATTACATTTTCTTAATTCATATCTCTCTTGAGGGGTAGGTGGGGTGATTCAGTAAGCATGGTTGTACTGAAACTTTTACTACATCCTAGTTTGTAAACATTCAGGTAAATGCCTAGGAGTAGGGTTGCTGGATAATATGGAAATGGGTAGTCAAAAGAGGGGTGAAGGGGGAAAATGAGAAGAATGAAAAGGAGAAAAGGGGTGAAGTGCAGAGAGGAATCCAGTAAATATCCTACAAAATTAAGAAGAGTTAAGGAAGAGGTTCATAGAGGAGTGATGGATGAGAATGTTGAAAGGGTTGTCATTGATCAAGGTATATTGTATGCATAAACTGCTTTGTTTAATGATAACCCCTTTGTTACTTAAAATAATAATTAAAAATCATGTCCCTAAAATGTTATGCCATTAGGAGCAAAGCATGAGAATCTGTTCAGATCATCTCTAGGGTCTATAAATCTTTTTTCATTAGGATGAGTTTTAGAACAACACTAATGAAGCATATCATCTGAAGAAAATTTAATGATTTCCACCTATTTAAAATAATCAGTTTTGGAGATATGGCTCAAGTGGCAGAGTGCTACCTAATGAGCAAAGCTGTCAGATATTGAATTCAAGTCTTTATTTTTTATATTGAAAATACTGTACAGAGGGCAAGATAATGATTACATTTCTTATCATCCATTGTAGCCTCCTCCTTTGTTTCCCATTCCCATTCCTTCCCATCCTCCCCTTACCCCCCAATCCTCCCCACTCCCCCCCCATGAAAATTGTAAAGTTTGTTTTCGACATAACGACTTGTACATCTCATGGTTGCAATGGGTCCACCTGTATTCCTATTTAAACGATTTGTTTTTCCCCTTCCCCTCCACAAATTATACCGACATCAAATACAGTGAAAGCAGGGGTTATACTGTGGGGGGAGAGACATACAAAGCAACAAAGAAATACCTTATAAATGTGTTAGAAACAATCGCAGGAAAGGAAAAAAAACATTTGAATACATATCTTAGGGTACATTTCCCTAACATCACCTTATCTGACCTTTTCTGCTTGACTCAGACATATAGTAGATATTGTAAATAAGGAAACCCATGGGACCTATGTTTCTTTGGATCTGGTTTACTTCACTTAATATAATTTTTTCCAAGACTTTCCATTTCCTAACAAATGGGCAATGTCATTCTTTCTGATGGAGGCATAGAATTCCATTGTGTATATATACCACATTTATTTTTGATCCATTCATCTACTGACGGGCATCTGGGTTGGTTCCATATCTTAGCTATAGTAAATAGTGCTGCAATAAACATAGTTGTGCTGGTAGCGTTAGTGTGGTCTTATTTGTAAACATTTGGGTAAATGCCCAAAAGTGGGATTGTTTGGTCATACGGGAGCTCTATGTAAAGTCTTTTGAGGAACCTCCATACTACTTTCCAAAGTGGTTGAACAAGTTTACACTCCCACCAACAATGCAGTAAGGTTCCCTTCTGTCCACATCCCCTCCAGCATCTGTTGTTATTAGAGTTCTTGATTTTAGTCATTCTAACTGGGGTGAGGTGGTATCTTAATGTTGTTTTGATTTGCATTTCTTTTATGGCTAGGGAGGTTGAGCATTTCTTCATTTGTCTACTGGCCATCCTTCTTCCCTCTTCAGAGAAGTTTCTCTTTAAGTCTTTAGCCCACTTATTTATTGGGCAGTTGTTTCTTTGAGGATTTGTTATTGGGGGATTTAATTTTGTGAGTTCCAAGTATATTTTAGATATGAGACCCTTGTCCGTTGTATGGTTAGTGCAGATCTTCTCCCAATCCGTAGGCTTTATATTGATCTTGCTAGCTATGTCCTTTGCCATGCAGAAGCTCTGCAACTTCATGCAATCCCATTTGTCCAACCTTTCTTTGATTTGTTGTGTTTCCAGGTTTCTATTAAGACAATTTCAGCCTGTGCCAAGGAGATCTAGGGTTTCTCCTATTCCATCCTGTAATGTTTTGAGAGTGTCAGCTTTGATTCCGAGGTCTTTAATCATTTGGAGTTGATTCTGGTGCAGGGTGATATATAAGGATCTAGCTTTAGTTTTCTACAAGTAGTTAAGCAATTTTGCCAGCACCATTTACTGAAGAGGCTGTCTTTCTTCCATTCTATTTTTTTAGCTCCCTTATCGAAGATTAGATGGCTATAGGTCTCTAGGTTCATTTCTGGGTTTTCAATTCTATTGCATTGGTCCTGAGGTATGTTCTTGTGCCATTACCAAGCTGTTTTGATTACTATGGCTTTATAGTAGAGTTTGAAATTTGGTATTGATATTCCTCCAGCAGTGTTCTTTCTGTTGAGGATCGTTTTTGCTATTCGGGGTCTTTTATTGTTCCATATGAATTTTTGGATTGCCTCTTCTATTTCCTTGAAGAGTGAGTGAATTCAACTCTTGATCTCGAACATAAGTAAAAACAGTCAATAAAAGTCAATCACTTTCCTGGGCACTGGTAGCTCATGCCTTTAATCCTAACTTTAATCAGAAGGCAGGGATCTGGGGATCTCAGTTCAATGTCAGCTCAGATAAGAAAGTCTGTGAGATTCTCATCTCCAATTTACTGCCAAAGAAAGCTGGAATTGGATTCGTGGCTCGTAGCCTACAGCAAAAGGCTCAGGAACAGAACCCAAGCCTTGAGTTCAAGCCTTAGAACAGTGCAATACATACACAAGGGAAGTAATTAACTCAAGTTTTCAACCTTTAATTTCCCTAAGCCTAACTCTATTCCTGGTCACAACCCTAAGAGTAACCTTGATCATAATAATAACCCAATCCTAAAATTAATGGAAAATACTGAAGTTTAGAAACATCCTTACAGATACTCATTGTCTTTGAAATGATTTGCAGTTTGCTCCAAATCCTACAGATTCCCTGACTTGGAATCTGAAATCTATATTGTTCTCTATTATGCATCATTAACCTCAAATCCTCATATCATGAAAAATACCATAGTTTCCAATGATTTTAACTTTTACAGAACTCCTGTATCTCCAAAAAGAATTTGCAGGTTTACTTAAAATCTACTCTAGTTCCTAACCCTTACTATATAGCTAAACCTTACTAGAAACCTAACTCTAAATTTAACCCCATTGAACCCTGCATAGGAAACTTAGAGAAACTCTGTAGTTTTTGGTAAGTTTCAAACTTATTTTACTTGAAAGTGTTAGCAGAAAATTCAGTTTTACCTTAAAGCTTAACCTTCCCTAATCCTAAGCCTAACCTGAATTAGAAAAGTAACCCTAACCCTGGAACTAATGGGCTTTGGATTCTAAAAGCCACACAAATACATTAGTTTTTATTCATCCTTTGATTCAACTCATCTTTCTCAAAATAGTTTGTAGTTTTACTCATTATCTTGCCATTATTGTACCCCAAGCCCTAACTGAAATATTGAGGTTAACCCTCACACTAATCATAACCTAATCTTAATATTGTTAGTAGTTTCTTATTTCACATTCATCCTAATTCTAACTCGACTTGTTATTCGAAGATTTACTTTCAGTTGGACCCTTAACTTTCCATTTCCCTAATGCTTACACTAACCCCAACTGGAACTGAAACCTTTCACCCTGATAGTCCAATTCTAATGTTTAAGAAAAAGACTCTAGTTTTAAATCATTCTAATGAACACTCCAGTTTGCACTCTGAAATTAGTTTCAGTTTGCCCTCATTCCCACAAATTTTCTGACTCTATTTCTGAAGTTATCTTGTTCCCTAACATGAACCATTATATTTCTTGTCCTCAAATTCTCTTTATCAGGAAAAAATACTGTAGTTTCCATTCATCCTACATTTTCCAGAAACCCTGTACCCTAAAACAGTTTCAGATTTACTTACCTTCTACTCCATTACTTAATGCTAACTCTCAGCCTAAATCTGTCTGGAAAACTCTCATTAATCATTATGAGAATGATCACTGAGAAATAAATATAATGATAATGCTCTAGTTACTATTCAATCTCACATTTTTGCTTCTACTTGTAACTAAAAACTCAAGTTTATACTAAAAACTTTCTTATTCATAACAGTAATCATAATCAGAACAAAATACTGACCTTAATCTTAATCCTAATTATATGACAATACTAACACTAACACAAGTACACTAGTTTTCACTCATCCTAACTTGATTCAAATAAGACTTCCAAAATTAAGTTTTATTTATTTTTGAATATCTTAGTCATTTTCTAATCCTAAATTAATCTTAACTGGAACATTGACAATAACCATAAGCCTAACTCTAAGTAGATTCTAATATTAATAGCAATACTCTAGTTCACATTCATTCTAATTCTTACTAGGCTTAGTCTAAATTTACCTTCAATTTGAGCCTCATTTTTTTCTCCTTCACTCTAACCCTAACCATGGCTGGCATCCTAACCATAACCTTGACACTAACAGTATCCCAATTCTAAAATTTATGAAAAATGCTCATTTTCTGCAATCCTAACTGAAATTCCACTTGTAATTCTTGAAATAAATTGCAGGTTTTCTGTAAACCCTACAGATTTTCTCACTCTTAATTCTGAATGTATCTTGTTCCATAAGAGGAATCATTATACTCATTGATCACAAATTCTGATATTATGAAATACATTGTACTTCCATTATCCCAGCATTTCCTGAATTCCTAGAACCTAAAATAAGTTCAGCTTTACTTATCATTTAACACATTTCTTTTTTTTTTTCTTTTTGTCAGTCGTGGGACTTGAAAACTCTGGGCCTGGGCACGATCCCTGAGTTCTTTAGCTCAAGGTGGGTGCTTTACCACTTGAGCCACAGCACCACTTTTGGGTTTTCTGGTGGTTAATTGGAGATAAAAGTCTCACAGACTTTCCTGCCCGGGTTAGCTTTGAACTGGGATCCTCAGAAATCAGCTTCCTGAATAGCTAGGAAAATAGGCACAAGCCACTAATTTAACCCATTTCTGTACTCTATCCTCTACCCCGGTTAACCAGAAACCTAATCCTAATCACAGTCTGATTTAACACCAAATGGTTAATGTAAGGAAAATTGTCTAGATTCTATTCAATCACACATTTTTTTTGCTTCTACTTCTTAGTGGAAAACTAAAAGTTACCTTAAAGCTTATCCTTCCCTAACCCTAATTAGAACAAAAAAGTATCTCACACTTTATCTGAATGTTTAAAGTAACATAAACACTGGTTTACATTCATTCTAACTTTGATACCATTCATTCTTCTTAAAATATGTGGCAGTTTTACACAATATCTTACATCTTTTTCTCATCCTAACCCCAGCTCTAACTGGAACACCTTGCCTAAGCCTAAGCCTACATATAACTGAATCATCATGTTAATAGCAAGCCTCTTTTTTCACATTTATCCTAACTTTTGCTCAGCGTGTATGTCTAATTATTACTTGCATTTTGAACCTAAATTTCTAAGTGTTTTCATATTTCCTAACAGGTTTTATTTTTCATTATTTTTTGAAAATATTATTTTGTTGTAAGGATGCTTTAAAGAGTGAATAACTATATCTGTAATATAAAGAGTACATTTCTTGTTGAGCATTGTTACCCCCTTCTGTCTTGTTCTCCCACTATCCCATCCCTCCCCACTTCCCTTACTCCTCCCTCCCCATGGTGTAAACTTCATTTACAACATAGTGTCTTTTGAGTATCATTGTTGCAGTGGGTCACCCTGTGTTGAAGCTAAAATTTCTATTTCTCTAATTCTAATTCTAATTCTGCCTGGGGTCCCAACCCTAGCCATAATAATAATGATAACTCAATTCAGAAGTTAACAAAAAATATTCAAGTTTTTATTCATCTTATTAATCCACTGTACATCTTGAATTAAGTTGCAGTTTAGCTTAAATCTTCCAAATTAGTTTATATGCACATATACAAAGATGTAATTTTATGTGAAAAACAGAAGATCTTTGGAGAAAGGAGTAATGAAAAAGAAATAGAGGGAGTATAATCAAATGCTTTAAATATATTATAGAATTGCCACTTCTGACAATTAATAACCATTAAGAAAATAACTAAATATTAATAAAGAACACACTGCATTCCAGTGTTCTTTAAGAGAGCCATGATATGTCTTGTGAAAGAAATACTTGTGTTAGATAAACTTTGTTCATGCATAATTTATATTGTTATTGGCCAATTATTTAACTTAATGAATAAAAAAGTCAAATAAGATTCCATGACAAAAAATATAAAACAATTATTTAGCAATTGTTTGAGAAAAAGTTATAGTCATGAGTTTTAGGAAACTGAATTTCTATTTCCCAGAAAGCAATGGATTAGGTTTACTAATCTAGTATTTGTAGTAAGTTTAGAGAACACAATTGGCATGAAAAACAACTAACTGTACATCTTCTTTCTTGAATGAGTGATATTTTAAACATTATCTTTTATTCAAATGAATACTTAGGTTTACATTTCAAAATATATGCAATTTTATCTCCTTTCAGAACAAGTACTTACCCTGCAATTAAGTGTACTAGCATATTCAGGTATTTAAAAGCTAAATTTTCTGTTTGAAATGTAGCTCTACATATTCAGAATGAGATGATTTTTTATTTATAAATGTCTAACCTCGGATTTTTGCTTCATCAATATAAATTGTCTTATGAGGTTGTAGTGAAGGCTCCAGTAACCAGAGTGGTCAAAACCATTTCCTGAATTGTAAATTTTAAATCTAATCATTTTTAGCCTTTGATTATATCATTTATTGTCTCTTCAGAGCAATTAAGCTAAAATAAATACTACTTTTTAAACATTTCACTCACATTGTAAATAATATTAACATAGGTTAAAAAGACACTAATCATTTCAGACTCATATTTGGTGGTCTTAGTGTGAAGAATGTAGAGAGTAGAAGGACTTTACACTCAATAAATATTTTTGGTTAAATTAAATCATATATCTGGATTTCTAATTTGAAAGTTAATCACATGGAAACTGGAAAACAATAAAAAAATTACTTTGGGATCATTTTTCTTCTTAAAATTATGAAGCAAAAATGTCTCTAAGAAATATATTTTTCAGGGGCTGGGAAGGTGACTATGTGGTAGAGTGCTTGCCTTGCATGCATGAAGCCTGGGGATCGATTCCTCAGCACCACATAAGCAGGAAAAAAAAAGCTGGAAGTGGCACTGTGGCTCAAGTGGTAGAGTAATAGCCTTGAGCTGAAGAGCTGAAGGACAGCGCCCAGGCCCAGAGTTTAGGCCCTACGACCGGACCCACCCCCCAAAATATATATTTTTTTTCAATAAAATGTTTCAATCCTTAGTAAAGTACATTATACTTTAATATAAAGTTTTTCTCAAAATAGAAATTCTGCAACTAATCTAATGTATGTATTTATGCACAAAATGCTGTGACTTCTAGTTGTTATGTGATTTTATTTTTATTTTTTAGTTGTGACATGATCCCTACATACTTTTATTACAAACATCTGTAATAATACAAATCAAGCCTATACACACTAATTTATATAAGATAATATTCAAACAAAATTATCTTTTTCCTGTCTCCAACAGGGAAGGATGATGAGCTGAAGTGTATTAAATGAAAGTACTCTAATGAAGAGTCTTTATGGAATGGAAATTTGCAACATGAGGATGGGATAATGAGCACTTTCTACTTGGCTGAACAGGAATTCTTGCTTCTACTTTCTTACCATTTAATCACACAAGGAAAGCCACAAAATTTGAAATTTATATGAAGGAATTGCATTCCTAAATGATGTGGCAACTCTGCTCAAAAGTTTGATCTTATAACTAGTTCTTTGTGCTTGCAGGCTGATCTACTTCTGTGTCGTATGTTTCATACTATTAAGCATATTAGTAATTCAGCCGTGAGCACATTACAAGAGACTTCTGAAAATCACAGCTATTGCTGTGTAATAATCAGAAGAGAGGAAGAAGATTATATTAATCTCCAATTCCTCCTTTTGGCCTTTAATATACCAATTATTTGTCAAAACAAACATGTAAGATGTTAGTTTATTTTTCCCTTTTTAATTAGAGATTAAGCAAGTGCTTTTAGCAGTTAAAAGTGATGACAGTGGTATCAGAGCTCTGATATGAGCACCTTCTTCATAACAAGTAATGCTCTATAGACTGTAAATATGGAAGATACACTAAAATTCTCTCTCTCTCCACACACACACACACACACACACACACACACACACACACACACACACACACACACAGAGCTGCCAGCAGACACATCAGAGATCAGTTCCATTTGTGATAATAGTTGATTGATGTTTGCTCCATTGTTTTATCTCGGCTTCAAGATCTTGCCTGGACCTTTATCTTTCTCTGAGATCAAGTCCCTAGATCTTAGTATACTGTGTGTCTCTGTATTCAAAATATGTTCCTGGCTGCTTCAGGCCAATTCACAATACCCTGAATGCAGTATACTCAAACTTGACATTCAAAGCAAACTACATGAATTTATACTACTATTCCAAAATACTAAAATTTATTTGATCTAGAAATGAAAATAAAACTCCCACCTTGTTACTTTAGTAGCAATTAACATCATGAAAGTAGAAGAATAATGATCAGAAACTGAGGTAAGAGAATCGGAGTATGTCTAAAATGTAGAATACAGGATCTGTATTACAGATACAAAATCTTGTTCAATAGGCTCATGAATTGAAAACCTGTAATCCTATATTGAAAGCAAAATTTACATATACAGTTTTCCAATTATTTTGCTTACCTATCAATTCTGATCACATATCTTCTTATGAATGTTTATCATATCATTGAATAAATCACGATTTGCATGTACTTATCACCTTAAGGAAAGACAGTCTAATTTTATATCTTTCATTCTATGTAACAAATCCTTATTTTTTGTTTCTCTGTTTGCTGAAAAAAATGTATCCCTGGAAACAGGATATTGACAGAAAATCTGGGTGTAATTTTCATTTTTTAAATTTCAAAAATAAACTTGGTTTTGATTAGTCGTTTTCTAACAATGAGTGATATTCATGAACACTAATATTTTGGTGCCTTTAAGCAAATTGAGACTTGATGTGGTATGGTAGTTCTTGGGTCTAATTGACTTAATCATTAGACCATTCATGTATAAGCATTTGCATTGAACTTTTTTATTTTTATATATACAATAGTCCCCAAAGTTTTACTTTAAAGTGATAATGGGAGGAAGTGTATTCATGTTCAAAACTTTATATTTATTTCAATTAAAGTCCTGAAAATACACGATGTTCACTGGAGCAATATGATGAGAAACATGAGAAATATGAGAAAAATATTTCTAGAAAAAGATGAGAACATATTTCTAAAGAGAATGGATATATTGATTAAAACATAGAAAAGAGTTAAATAGGATTCTTGCTTGAGACTGCATAAATTTCATATGAATGTAGCTCAAGATGAGACTGAGAGATAAATTCATACTTATATTACTGAGATTTACATCACAATATAAGAAATATAGGTATTTTAAGGAATTGATCTTTCAAAGCTCTAGTTACCTAATGGATGAAGAATGGAATTGAAAATTGCAGATGAAAACAAATCAACATGCAGGTATTATGATTTTATAATACTAATATGAAAGCACTGAAGCTTTTGTCTTCTGAAAAAGAATGGTTAGCCTGTAATTGCAATGTAAATGTAATGAGTCTAAAATGTTTCCTCCAAGATATCCAAGAGTACTATGCTCATTCTCTAAAGAGTAAATAAGTATTTTCATTAGTTTTGCTTAATATTAATTTACTTGTAGCAAAAGGTTATAATGTCTGCTCTCTTTCTTTCAATGTAATAACATATATTTCATATTATTACTGTCTCTTCATAGAAGCCTGAAATCACTATTTCAAAGTAACACAAACAGAAAAACAAAAATAACCAGATACAACCATCACAAATGCTAAATTATATGAAAAAATCCACAATATCAAAAATAAACCTGAGGAAGTAGAAAAACAATGGCAGAATAAGAACAGAAAATTACCTTAGCTCTAGCTAATGAAACAGAGATTTAGAGTCCTAGAAGGTATTCCACTATTAGCAGGTCAAACCAAGTCAGGTATAATTATATATAAATATATAATTCAAAGAAGATTTTATACTGTCTTTACAAGAAAACAGAAACCTATGAAAAGTTACCCAGCCAGGCAGGTGACTGCTGTGACTGTGTTGGCCAACATATTCAAAAGCACAGCTGCACTATGGAAATAAAAGGACCACATGGGAAAAAAGCAGGAACAGAGGAAGCCACATCCAAACACAGACACTATTCATCTTACCACTGGACAGTTCGAATTGTCATTGTAACCACAAGTACTAACATGACAACATCTCACCGCAAATGATCTCTAATCCTACACTTAATCGTCTAGACAAAAACCAAATTCCAGAAAAACAAATAACAACAGAAGACCAAACCAACACCTGAAAAATCAACCAAGAACATAGAGAGTCACCTATTAAGATCATAGATTCCCCAAATGAAAGCCAAGAAATCCACCAAATGGACAGAACAAATCAGAAAAATACAAGAAAACTGATGCCAAGGTAGTATAATTCACACAGGAACTGACCAGACATTAGAACAGACAATTAAGGAGCTAGAAGAGAGAATTCAAAATACGTTACAAATACTGCTGAAAAATGTGATTAACGAAAAGATACAAAATCCTTACAAGGAAATTTGTCAAAAAAGAAGACACCAATCAAAGATTAGCAAAATAATTCATGAAGACTACAAACAGAAAGATAAATAAAGTCTGAGAAGACAAAGGAGTCCAAGGAAAAAATAGTTAAGTAGTTAAATAGTTAAAAGGTATGAGAAGACACAGCTAAAAAAACAGCCCCTCCAACTCCCCTACCCAAAGAAAAGATGTAAAGAAAGTCCACACAAGACCTAAAATAAAGCTTTAGTAAAGATAGAAGCCCTAAAAAAATGACCAATTAGAAGATAGAGAAATCAAAACCAAAGTAGAAAGTCTCCACAGCGAATAGATGACATAGAAGGTAATGTTAGGCATCAAAGACAGACTAGGTCTAATAGAAAAGAGGAGCTATCATTTAGAACAAATCCAAGAAATAAGAAACGATCTTGCTGGAAGTTCAAGATTCAGTTAGAAGATCAAAGTTGGGGGAGATAGGTATCAAGAAGGAGAAGAGCAGGAAACAAAATGGATGGGAAACATATTACAGAATTCTAGCAGAGAACATGCCAAACATCCAAACAGATAGGCTTATTCAGAGAAGAGAAGCCTTTAGAACACCAAATGGAGAATAACAGAACAGAACAACCCACCACCACATCATAATCCATTAGAGGATCATTAGAGATCAAGGAAAGGATTCTTAAGCTGTCAGGAGAAAAGACTGATTATTTATAAAGGATATACAGTCAGAATAAATAATGATTTCTTAGCTGATGAGGTAAAAAGGAGAGCCTGGCATGATATATGGCAAACATTAAAGACAAACAATTACCAACTGTGAATACTCTCCCAAGCCAAACTCTCCTTTATATTTAAAGGATATATAAAAATATTTCATGACAAAGAGAACTTGAAAAATTTATATCCACCAAATCAACAAGATAGAAATTAATCAAATATATCCTACATAGAGAAGGTCAAGAAGAACAGGAACTGGTTATCTAAAATGCTCCCTACCAGAGAACAAAGTAAATATATTAAGAATAGATGAGGCACAGCTCCTAACAGCAGGTGTATAACAGCAGGAATTATTAAATATTTCCCAGCTGTAACTCTCAATATCAATGGACTTAAATTTCCAATTAGAAAACACAGGTTAGATAGTATTATGAAAAAACAAGACACATCCATCCAGTGTCCACTAGAGATACATTTCATTGATAAAAACAAACACATTGACAAAAACAAAAACACAAACAAAGGAAATTTTTCAAGCAAATGGATACCATAAACAGGCCACAATAGAATTACTAACATAAAATAATGTAGAATTCAAATTAAAAGTAGTATATATTCAGTGTCAGTATATACATTCTTTGCAGCAGGTCATGGAAGATTCTCCAAAATAGAACCCATCCTATGTCACACAGAAATTCTGTCCAAATCGAAAGAAAAATTAATTGAATTCCCATAGCTTGTCAGACCACAGCAGAATAAACTTACAATTAAAGAACTAAAGCAAAAATAATTTTCAAACCTATGAAGACTGAACAACACATTGCTGAATGACCAGTGGAGCACTGAAGAGATTAGAATGGAAATCTGAAAGTTTCTGGTATTTAACAAAAATGAAGACACAAAATACCAGCTCCTCTGGGACACATTAAATGCAGTACTTACAGGAAAAGTTATAGCTTTGAATGCCTACATCAAGCAATTGGGGAAATTTCAAATCAGTATTTTTATCATGTACCTAAAGCTCCTTGAAGAGAGGAACAAGTCCAAACATAAGTAGGCTGAAACATAAAAAAAATTAAATCAGAAATAACTAAATAAAGACAAAATAAAACAGAAAGACCAAGAAAACAGAGCTTGTTCTTTCAATAAATTAACAGACTTGACAGACCCTTACCAAATCTGACTAAAAAGAGAACTTATATAGATAGAAAGACAAGTAGAAAACTAACAGAGTGGGAGAAGGTCTTTATTAGCTCTGGAACATACAATGGCCTCATATCTCAAATATTCTTAGAGCCCCAAAATTAACTCCCCCGAAAAAACAAATCCTCATAGAAACAACAACCCTCATAATATAATTGAGCTTAAGATTTAAGGAGAGACCTCTCTGAAGAAGAAATATGAATGGCCAGTAGACACATGAAGAAATAAGCAACATTTCTGGCCATAAAAGAAATGCAAATCAAAGCCAAATTGAGATTCCACCTAACCCCAGTTTGAATGAAGAAAACTAATAATAACAGATGCTGGGCTGGTGGGGATGTGGCCAAAAAGGAACATTACTACACTACTGGTGGAAATGTAAACTTGTTCAAATACTCTGTAAAGAAGTATAGAGGTTCCTCACTAGAGCTCCCCTATGACCCAGCAATGATGGATCAAGAAAATGTCGTATATATTCACAACAAAATTCTATGCTTCCATCAGAATGATTGACATTGTCCCATTTGTAAGGAAATGGAATCATTTGGAAACATAATAATTCAAACAAGCCAGACCCAAAGAATCAGAGGCTACATGTTTTCACTCATTTGGAAAAACTAGAATATGTCTAGGATATTCACAGTAGCTCAATAGCAATATGCATATCACCATATAAAATGATGCATATCGAAATGAGCTCCAAGAAATGGATACAAGATGATTGTATAGTGAATTGTTTTTAGTTATTTCTATTTAGTTTTTCCCCTTTGGTTTATTTCCTGTACTCACTGTTTTTTATTTCTGTACCCTTTGTCTTATACATGTTAATCTGATTTAGGGAAAGGAAGGAAAATCACAGAAATGGTGGGACAAAGATTAACCAAAGCAACAGTGATATTCACTAGACACTATGTTAGAAATAAATGTTACAACTTTGTGGGAGTGGGATGTCAGGGTTGGGGGAAGCAGAAAAAAATGAGGAAGGGGTAACACTGTTAAAAATGTACTCATTTGGGCTGGGAAGGTGGCTCAATGGTAGAGTGCTTGCCTTACATACATGAGGCCCTGGGTTCGATTCCTCAACACCACATAAGCAAAAAGAAAAAAGCCGGAAGTGGCGCTGTGGCTCAAGTGGTAGAGAGCTAGCCTTGAGCTGAAGAGCTGAGGGACAGCGCCCAGGCCGAGTTCAGGCCTCACGACCAGACCAAAAAAAAAAAAATGTACTCATTACTTATGTAACTGTAACTTATGTAACTGTATATCACCTTCATAATAAAAAACAAAACAATACAAGAACTCATCCAAATACAGAAAATTAGAGACAAAAATGAGACAACACAACAGATATAAGCAAAATTAAGAATGTTATAAGAGAGTACTTTGAAAATCTTATGCCAATCACCTGAAGAATCCTGGGGAAATTCATGTTTTCCTATACTGGATCTGAAGCAAGAAGTAACACATAAGAAGAAATGAAAATGAAATGTCAATAAACCACTTCCCATTCCAGAAAAATCTATGACTCAATGAATTTACCATGAAATTAAGGCCTGCAAAGAACTTACAATACACAGTTATAACTCTTCAATGGAATAAAAAGGGAAATGGAATTATCAATCACATTCTATGAAGCTAGAATTAGACTCTTCTCCAAATCACATAGGGACTCACCAAAGAAAGAGAACTATGAACCCAACTCTTTGATAAGCGATGATGCAGAACTTCTTAATAAAATTCTCACCAACTAATTTCAGCAACTAACAAAAAAAATAATATTGTATGATCAAATAGGATTCATCCTAGGATACAATTGGATTCAATATTCTTGTCAATAATCATAATACAAACCATCAGCAGAATCAGGGACAAGAAACACATGATCGTCTATAGGGATGAAGTAATAGCTTTTAACAAGCTCCAATACCCCTTTATGATTATCTGAGAAGCTAGGAATGCATGGAACATTCCTCAATATATTACAGAGTATATATATGACAGATAATTAGCATTTATCTAACAGTGGAAGCATGAAGACATTAAAATCAGGAATGAGACAAGGATGTCCATTCTCTCTACTACTCTTCAATAAGGCAGTGGACTTTCTAGCAAGAGCAATAAGCAAGAGAAAAACATAAAGGGGATCCAAATAGGGAAGATGTAAAACTATCCCTTTTTACAGATGAAATGATCCTGTATTTAAAGGACCCTATAGCTTCCTCCTTCAAGTTACTAAAGGTGATGCTAACCTTCAGCAATGTAGCAGGGTATAAAAACCACAAGAATCAGTAGTTTTTCTGTGTTACCATCAATGGGAAGATCCATGCTGAAATCCAAAAAACAACCTCATATATATTAGCCTTAAAACCAAATCAAATCTAAACTAAACTAAACAACAACAACAAAACTAGGAATTAATTAAAGTAAAATGTGAAGGACCTCTATTGTAAAAACTTTAAAAATCTAAAAAGGGAAATTAAGGAGACTCAAGGAAATGGAATATCTTTCAATGCTCCTGGTTGGAAGAATTTACATGATGAAACTGCAATGCGGCCCCCCAAAAATTGACAATGCAATAGTCATCAAAATCCCAACTAGTAGAGAAAGCAATCCAAATTTAATATGGAATTACTAAATTATAGATGAAACAGAAGGCTTAGAAATGAATTCATTTGGAATTACTAAATTATAGATGAAACAGAAGGCTTAGAAATGAATTCATGGGCCTATCATGATCTAACACACACACACACACACACACATACATACACACACACACACACACACACACACACACACACACACACACACACACACACACACACACACACACACACACACCACACACACAGTGGAATTCTACTCACCCATCAGAAATGACTTTTCACCAGTCTTAAGGAAAATGAAAGGCTTGGTAAAATTATACTAAGAGCAAAGAGAACAGAATGGAGACTCAGAGTAATATAAGTTTCATGGATTCATTCATTTATGTTAGCTAGAAGGTGCCCACAAATCTACAAGTAAACAAGACTGATTCTACCTCGTCCCAGTTAGAATGGCCATTATCAAGAAAACTAACAATAGCAAATGCTGACATGGATGTAGCCAATTGGGAACTCTATTACACTGTTGGTGGGAAATTAAACTTGTTCATCCACCGTGGAATGCAGTACGGAGTTTACTGAAAAGACTAAATATAGATCTTCCTTAAGACCCAGTAATTCCCCTCATCAGCAGTCATTCAATAAATAACAAGCAAGCTCACATGAAAGCTATCAGCATAACCATGTTCAGGGCCCAGGCCCAGTGTTCAAGGACTGGAATAAAAGTTACCACTTCTGGTATTTGTTTTTAAAAATATGAACTTTTGACATAAGGAACCAAATCATTCTATTTGCAGTAGCTAGGATAGGACTTAAATGTTGTGGGTGATAAAATGGCTTCTTTGTTGAATGTTAGGAAAAGATGTAGGCAGTCCAAGAAAAGGGAGATTTCTTTTGTTGTTGGTCGAGGGGCTTGGAGTCTGGGCTTGGGCACTGTCCCTGAGCTCTTCAACTCAAGGTGATTTCTCTACCTCTTGAGCCACAGTGCAACTTCTGGTTTTCCTGTGGTTAAATGGAGATAAGAGTCTCTGGGACTTTCCTGTCCAGGGGGCTTGGAACTGCTGTCCTTAGATCTCAGCTTCCTGAGTAGCTAGGATTACAGTTGTGAGCCACTGGCACCAGACTAAAAATGGAGGGATTTTAGAAAAGAAAGTCCACCTCTTTACCTGTGTCTAAACCTCAGTTATCACTATTAGAACACTTCATCCTCAACTCATTTCACCAGACATTTGTAAATTTTCTCTTTCTCTTTATGTAGGAGTACTGCAGTCAATATCAACTCAGCTGTGGGACTGGATCAATTGTATGTTAATTGCTAGCACCTAAATCAAGAACTGTTACATCAAAACAAATGAACCACTCACTTGGAATAATTGTATTCTTTTTATTACAAATCTGTGCTTTATCAATTCCTAATGTGATATTGGACATCCTAACAGGGTGATGACATTTTCTTTCTCTTCAGCAATTGTCCTTCTCCCACATGTGTTCAAATATTTAAGATTTCAAAGATTTCTATTGATAATTCATTAAGCTGACCTCTAAGATAATGTGCATTTCTGGAATTTGGTCTGCTGTCTTGTTCTTACATGCACAGGCTTTCTATGATTTATTTGTTCTACAAGGAATTCTACTTTCCAATCTTTGTGTGATCAATTTTAGTCCCTTTCATCAGTCTTTCTGACTCTCTCTCAGGAGTCTCATTTGAGTCTGTCTCATAAAAAAATATATTAGTTATCAGCTAAATGACTCTCAATTTCTGTTTCTGGCCTGACTTCATGTAGGCTGTGATAGCAACCCTGACTGGCTGTGCTTACTGCAGTGTTTTTTGTTTGTTTTGTTTCTGGCTTTGTTTTGTTTTGTTTTAAAGGTCTAGGATTACTATTCAAGGTAGTAGCTTTTCTGGGCCCCTGTGATCCCCTGGCCTAGAGTCAATGAGTTAAGATGATTGCTAATTGTAGAATACACTTTGAATTATTACATTAATTCACAGAATTAAAACAGTAATAATATATTATTTGTTTAAATTCTGCTTCTCAATTTTACAATTCATGATATATATTAGTAAAATTAGATTCACTTTCTTCTTTTCTATAGCTGCTAAAAGTAAAATTACATATTAAACATTCAACATTAAGAAATCAATAATAAGTAACCTATTATTAAAATGATATAGTACTAAACTGTGATTTGAATTATAGTTCTAACAAATTGTGATGTAAACAACAATTAATAGAATTATGGGTAATATTTTTTAAACTTACCAGCTTTTTATTTGTTTCCTAATTGTCTCATTTGTAATTTTTGGTCCAAGCTGTCTCTTCATCCTTATTGTTTAGTTTTCTATTTTATCTCTACTGGTTTGTATGTTGTTTTCCCTTTTTAGTGACTGACATGAGGCTGAAAATCTGTATGCTAGTTAATTACTTCCTATGCTAAAGTAAAATTATTGTTCTCCACAGCTGTTCTACTCTTTGTATAGTATTTTCCCCAGTCCCATATCCTGTATTGCTGCTCTCATGTATTTTATTGTATTTTTATTGTGAAAATACCATACAGACGGGATACAATTACATGGGCAAAATAATGAATACATTTCTTATTAAGCATTGTTGCCTCCTCCTTTGTTTCCCCTTCCCATCCCTTCTTTATTTTACTTTTTATTTAAATTTTACTGTCAAGGTAATGTACAGAGGGGTTATAGTTACATAAGTAAGGTAATGAATTTATTTCTTTTCTAATTTGTTATCCCTTCCCCCATTTTTCTCCCTCTTCCCTCCCAACAGCCCCTCCAGATTATTTCCAACATATTGTCTTCTGTGTATCACTGTTGCATAGGTTCCCCCTTTGTCCTTTGCCTCATCATTTTTTTCCCTTTCCCTTCCCTAGTTCAGATTAACATATTTACAATAACCAGGGTATCAAAATCAAATACAGTGACTACAGGGGATACACCATAGGTGGGGAAAACACAAAAGGATAAAAAGAAATCACGCAATACATTAAGAACAAAAACATCAAAGAACATGTCTTGGAGTTCATTTCACTTAGAATCACCTTATACAATCATATGTACAGAGCTATAGGGCTATTCTGCTCATTTACTAAGATTATCCTTGATGTACACAATAATGCTCCCCTATTACTTAGTAATCCCACTGCTGGGCATTTAACCAGGTGGCCACAAGCAAGGCCACACTAAAGCTACCAGCAAAATTATGTTTATCACAGTATTATTTACCATAGCTAAGATATGGAATCCATCCAGATGCCCCTCAGTAGATAAATGGATCAAGAAAATGAGACACACACACACACACACACACACACACACACACACACACACACATGCGGAATACTATGCTTTCATCAGAAAGAATGATACCACCTCATTTGTAAGGAAATGGAAGTTCTTGGAAAAAATTATATTAAGTGAAGTAAGCCAGACTTAAAGAAACATAGGTCCCACGGTTTCCCTTATTTGTAATAATTAGTTTACACCAAGGATAATCTCATGTCCTATGTTGAGCATACAACATTATTGCTATATTGTTTGTTATTATTTCTGCAAACAGGCAGGTATATTTAAAGAATTATGTTCATCTTATCCATTACTGGAGGAAGAGCATCCAAAAGAGCAACCCCTACTAGGAAGAACAACTCCTACTTATTTAGCTTCATTCCTATGTAAGGCCAGTGTTGTCCCCTGTATCCTCATGCTGTACATTACAACTCTATACCGGTTCATCCTGTATATCTACTATCTTCTACATTGTGACCTAAATGCCCCAGCAATTCCACTTTGCTTTACTTTTCAAAAAATTTCACTCTTAATGTTTGAGGTTGATGTGTGTGTGTGTGTGTGTGTGTGTGTGTGTGTGTGTGTGTGTGTGTGTGTGTGTGTGTGTGTGTGTATTCACAAAAATCAGAAGACAACATTTTTCCTCATTTACAATACATCTTTCAGGTTATTATAAGTTGTGGCTAATGGGAGAAGTCTCTTGCTATTTTAAGGATGAAACAGAAAAATATATTTGTGCATGCACCACAGTTGTTTATTAGTCTGTAGTTGAACACTGAACCTCGATTTATATCTTGGCTGTTGTTGTGAATAATGTGAATAACAATGAACTACAGATATATTTACGAGTTACCCAGAGAGAAATAATCACATGATTGGTGGGTCAGATGATATTTCAACTTTGGATTTCTTTAGAAAACTGCATACTACTTTCTACAAGGAGAGTATTAACCTGTATTTTGACCAAGAGTGTAGAAAATTTCCTTTTCTCCACACTCTCACCAGCCAACATTATTACCTTTTGAGTTTTTTTAAAGGGCAGGTATTTACTGTGTGCAATACCCAAGATGACCTCAGACCCAAATCCTTTTACTCCAACCTCCTAAAAGCTTCGAATTACAAGCCTTTACCACCACACCTGGTTCCTTTGATTTTTTTTGATAAGAGTTATAATAGTTATGAAGTAGTATCATAGTAATTTTGAATTGCATTTCTCTAATGATTTTTGTTTACAAAACATTAAGCCAGCATAGAAGTTGTATTAAACACAACTTTGTAAACCCACTGGCAATTTTCAGAGCTTTTTGGTAAACATGTCTATTCAGAAATTTTGACAATTTTTAATCAAGTTTCTTGTTAATCTCATCTTTAATCTCTGTACAAAATCAATAATTAATTCAAGGTAGTAGAAAGGAAAAAATAAAGCAACTCCTAACATTTTTCAGTTTTCAATAACATGATATTGCTTAAATCATTTTCTGTTAATGCTTGAGACTATATAACTCAATTTAGTTAGACCTTATAAAGGCTATGTATTTTATTTTATGTTGATTTTTCTTTCCAAACCCTGCATGACTAATTTCCCTTGGTTTCTTTCTGTCTCATGTAGTTCAGATTTCAAACTGAAGAATAAATGGAAGGAAGCAAAAAAAAAAAATACAGTTCCTCTCATCTGATGATGCCTCTACAAGAATGAGGAAAGACCTATGATAGAATATCAAAAAGACAATTCATTCTTCTAGGTCTTCCTTATCTTTGTGATGTAACTTAAATGATGTAACTTAAATGGAAGGAAGCAAACCAAAAACTTAGTTCCTCAAATCTGATGATGCCTCTACAAGAATGAGGAAAGACCTATGATAGAATATCAAAAAGACAATTCATTCTTCTAGGTCTGCCTTATCTTTGAGATGTAACTTAAAAGATGTAAAACACAATATACTGCTCAGATACTTTTGTTTTATCAGTTTTGTACATTTTCTTTTGGACTTCATCTCAGTCTACAACATTCCTTCATTATTATGTGCCTGATATTTTTACACTAACAAGACTTAAAATAACCAGTTTGATTTACAGCATGAGAAGTTATCTACCCGGCTTCCTTGGAAGTAGAGCATGATTAATAGATAACATTGCTCACTACATGTAATGGTTTCTGTAATACTTATGACATTCTATTTAGTATTTAAAAAAAAACTTCTGGCTAAACTCAAAGCTCATTCATAGAAGTTTATGTTAAGTATTTTACAAGTTTTATTTCTCTTAATTCTTAAGATAACATTTGCTATAATGCTAATGTTATTACTATTTTAGTGTTGGGAAAAATTGTAATTAAAGGCACTAAGTGCATGGCCCAAAGACACACAGTGAGGAAGGAAACGAGTCAAAGTTTCCAAAAGTCTTTCAGCAATACACAAAAGGTAGGTAAATTCTTTCCATTCTCTTACACTCTCAATTCAATATTCATATTGTCCAAGAAATTATAGCATAGCAAATATTGCCCATGGTGATTGTTTTCTATCACATTTTGTCTCCAACAGAGACTATGTTGGTGACATTGGGTTATCATGCACAGAGCTGAGCTTCTAAATTGAGGTCCAAAAAGAGACAAATTTCTTCTGTCCCACAGTTCCAGTTTCCTTTTTTAAAAAGTACCAAAACTTTTAAATATCATCACTTACTGTCTTTTAAGAATCCAAAAATGAAATAAATTCACACTTAATCAATCCAAAATGCTTTAAAAGTAGGAGATAATAAAACAGGCCCCCATGAAGTAAATTTTCTTCTACTTTTAAAATTATTCTGAAAGCCTTGTATTGGCTAGTCACATCTGTAATCCTATCTACTCAGAATAGCTACTCAGGAACCTGGGATTTGTGGATAACCATTGGAAGTCAATCAGGGCCAAAAAAAAAAAAAATCATGAAATTATTTTTCAGACTTTTTAATGAACTAGCAAAGACCCAGGAAAGAAGATGTAGCTCATATAGTACCTCACCAACCTAGAGAGGAAAGGCCTAGCAAGACCTTTAAGCCCTGATTTCAAACTCTGAGCATACCAACACACATGCATGCACATGCGTTCACGCGCACACATTTTTTCCCTTCCCCTCCCCAAATTAGAGAAGCGTACATAAAAGAGGCAGATGCACCAACTTCAAATACAGAGAAAACAAGGGTTATAGAGTGGGAGAGGAATATACAAAGAAACAAAAATTCACATCACACATTATAAGTACGTTAGAAACAATAGCAAGAAACAAAAAACTACTTGTTTCCCTATCGTGGGGTTTAATTCCCTTAATATTATCATATCTGTTCATATGCACATAGCTTTTGACCTTGTCTGCTTACCCCAGACATATATTCGTTATTGAAAATAAGGGAAACCATGGGACCTGTTTCTTTGGACTTGGCTTACTTCACTTAATAAATTTTTTTCCAAGTCTTTCCATTTCCTAACAAATGGGGCAATGTCATTCTTTCTGATGGAGGCATAGAATTCCTTTGTGTATATACACCACATTTTCTTGATCCATTCATGTAGTGGGGACAGCTGGTTGGTTCCATATCTTAGCTATGGTAAAAATTGCTGCAATAAACATAGTTGTGCTGGTAGTTTTAGTATGGTCTTGTTTATGATCATTTAGATAAATCCCCAAAAGTGGGACTGCTGGGTCAAAGGGGAGCTTTATGTGGAATCTTTTGAGGAACCTCCATAATGTCTTCCAAAGTGGTTGAACAAGTTTACACTCCCACCAAGAATGTTGTATGGTTCCCTTGTGGCCACATCCCCTCCAGCATCTGTTGTTGTAAAAATATGGAACGCCCCACGAATTTGCATATCGTCCTTGCGCAGGTGCCATGCTAATCTTCTCTGTATCGTTCCAATGTTAGTGTATGTGTGGCTGAATTGAGCACAGAATATTTTTTATATCAAAAGTGCAATTGTGGGGGCTGAGAAGGTGGCTCAGTGGTAGAGCGCTTGCCTTACATGCATGAGGCCCTGGGTTCGATTCCTCAGCACCACATAAGCAAAAAGAAAAAAGCTGGAAGTGGTGCTGTGGCTCAAGTGGTAGAGCATTAGCCTTGAGCTGAAGAGCTGAGGGACAGCGCCCAGGCCCAGAGTTCAGGCCCCACGAATGTATCCCCCCCCAAAAAAGTGCAGTTGGATTTTATTAAACTAGACAATTCAACAAAAAATAAGTTCAAAAGAATTGTCATGAAATTTTAGAACCATATATTTCTTACATAAGCACAAATTTAAGAATAAAGTCAAGATTGACATGTCAAAAACAAAATAATCCCAGATATTTGTTGTTCAAGAAATGTGTAGGAGGAGGATTCAATTATTCTATACAAGGCACCTGTCATAATGAACACTGCACCAAGTGTTAAGGTTTGTTAAAATTTTTAATGTATTAAATATATTTAATTTTGGGAATTTGTTTACATATGCCTAAATTAGGACTGTTTGTCAGATATAAAACTTTTCCATAAAGTATTTAAGATTTATGGTAGCAGACATATACTAATAAGTATGTACATTTCAGAGTTTCGAGAAACTTTATTAATGAGAAGTTGCAAAGTTTTTGTGTAAAGAAGCAGAATGAAGTGTTAACACTTTGTTAACTACACGGTCTTTTAAAACTTTGGGGCTTCCTCAGTTTATAAGTTAATGAGGAAAAATGATGATATAAGCCATAAACAAATAATGAGAAGAGCCATAAATAGTAATCTTAGTGGGTAGCTTTAAAGACTACTCATATTCTATAAAACTCTTGTTGAACATCACAACCTCAGTCAATCTAATATGTAGTACACTTCAAATAGGGAAAACAGTGATAATATTTGTTTTTATTTTATTAATTATTAACATTTAATTATTGTTTTCTTTATTTGTAGCATTGTTTTACTTGTTGAAATATAGTACAACTTTTTTGGAGGGGTTTGGTCGTGGGGCCTGGGCGCTGTCCCTCAGCTCTTCAACTCAAGGCTAGCGCTCTACCATTTGAGCCACAGCACCACTTCTGGCTTTTTTCTTTTTGCTTATGTGGTGCTGAGGAATTGAACCCAGGCCCTTATGCATGCAAGGCAAGCGCTCTACCGCTGAGCCACCTTCCCAGCCCTAGTAAAACTATTTGTAAATCATCATTAGGAGGTACTTTGAGAAGGTTACTTGGATGGCCAAACCAATTTTTATAGGTGCATATTAATTTACAAAGAGGAAAATTAAGAACAAAGTATTTATTTAAAAAATTATCAAATAGAGTCTGAGTCAGAAGTGTTGATGAATGTCCACACCTAAATTTTTTTTTTTTTTTTTGTCAGTCGTGGGGCTTGAACTTTGGGGCTGGGCGCTGTCCCTCAGCTCTTCAACTCAAGGCAAGCACTCTACCACTTGAGCTACAGCGCCACTTCAAGTTTTCTGGTGGTTTTATTGGAGATAGGAGTCTTACGGTCTCTCCTGCCTGGGCTGGCTTTGAACCGCGATCCTCAGATCTCAGCCTCCTGAGTAGCTAGGATTACAGGCGTGAGCCACCAGTGCCTGGCTTACACCTAAAATTTTATCCCTAGGCTGAAGCAGTGGTATTACAGAGTTGAGGCCAAAACAGTGATAGACTGTGTTTTGTTCTTTATTTTGATTTTGTTGGTCATGAGGCATGAACTCTGGGGCCTGGGTGCTGTCCCTCAGCTCAAGGCTAGCGCTACCACTTGAACCACTGCACCACTTCCATGTTGTTTTGCTTATGTGGTGCTGAGGAATCAAACCCTGGGGCTGATGCATGCAAGGCAAGCACTCTACCACTGAGCCACCTTCCCAGCACCTGAGAAACTGTTTTAAAATATCATCTAAACAACATTTGCTTTCTGCTTTGGGTTATATAATGAAAGATATAAATATATTTTTATATTTTTGTGAATTGTACTTCTAAATTTATACTAACTTCAGCCACTTTATCCTTTTCAAAGTCATAAATATCTCTGAGAGTTTGCTTCTGAGAAGATTGTTTTGCATTATAATTTCTTCTGAGTTATTTTTATTTTTATCAAAATAACTTTATATTTCATGTTGATTTGTTATCATATATCAAATACCTTCAAATGTACACATAGAGTCTAAAGATAGCAGTATGAATATTCTCATACAGCTCTTGTTTGTCTGTTATGCACTTCCAGTATTGTGATATTTTTCTCTCTCTTTCACTCTCTCCCATTTCCTCTCTTTCTCTTTCATGCTCCATGTCTGGTACTTAGAATTTTGGCTGGTCTACTATTATCCTTCAGGATCCACTAGTTTTGTGGGAACATGATAGCGACCATCAGTTACCCTTGCATTATTTAAGAATTATAAGAGTGACTTGATATTATTCTTTGCCATAATAAATGGCAAAACAGCAGATCTAGGAATTCCTTTTCACTTTTACTATTATAAATTTTATCTCATAGGAATCATTGGGATGGATAAGATACTTTTAACCTGTGACCTAAAAGTTCTTTTTCTTTTACAAACAACCTTTTTCTTTTATTATCAGTTAGTAAATACATATAATGAAAACAAAGCTATCCTATGGAAAGTGGACCGAAGTTGCTCACAGGGATGAAAAACAAAGGAATGTGGGAAGTGAGTACAAAGAATGCCCATCATAGAGTACAGATCCTAGGAGCAATTTATCATGTACACTTTGTGAGAATGACAACGTGCTGTGAACTATAGATTAAATCACTAAACAACTGATATATATATATATGCACATATATTTGTATATGTATATTTATTTATATATGCACACATATGTGTATATGCCCTTATATATGTACACATGTATGTTACTGTACACACAAATACACACGTACATGTACACATGTATACATGCACACATGGAGAAAGACACATAGATACAGCCAACACAAGTTTCACTAGTTGTTGAATATGCCTTAAATGGAATGCTTGGAACAAAGTATGTTCAAGATGTATTTGTCTCTAAGCGTTTTTTTAACCACTCTCTTATCTCTTAAAACTTGTACATTTAGAGAGATTCCACTTGCAAAATGCAGTACAAGGGATAGCAAATCACACAGAAATCTCAGTAAGTAAAGTTCATATGGTGTTTCCTTGCTCCCCACAGAATGCTTGCTCTTGTAGAAACTCTCAACAATCAAAGTAGCAGGAGAACGCCCTGGTAAAGAATAAAGTTATAAGGCTTTAAGTGGCATCCTTGCTTGAGCTTTTTCCAGGGACTGGATTCTACACATACATTTAACCAACCCATGTGAAAAGTCTTATGTGAGAAATGCTGACTGAGCTCTTGCTGATTTCCTGGCCAAGAAAATAAGAAAAAAAGAAAATATTTTTAATGTTTTAAAGTTTGAGAATAATTTGTAACCTGTCAATAAATGTGTAGAACACAATTATACGAACTAACAAAAAATGATGGCATTTCATTTATGTGCTCTTGGCCTTGATGAGTGATTTTAGGTGTGTCTACACAAGTAGAATCAGCATAAATCAAGCTAGCACTTCTTCATTTAAGATATAAGGAAAGGATACAGGTTGACCCATTTTAACAATGAGATGTACAAGACAGTCTATCTAGGGGTGGGGGGGGTGAATGGGGAAGTTGAGGAGGTGTGAAGGAATGGTATGGTAGAGGACAAACAAATGAGGGGGTAACAATGTTAAATAAGAAATGTACTCATTACCTTACTTAGGTAACTGTAACCCCTCTGTACAGTATATTTACAATAAAAATGTATATTAAAAAGATACAAGGAAAACTTCTGTACTTATAGGAAGTTGTATTTATCACTCAATATCAGTAAGGTATTGGTTTTAGGACCCCAGGTATATGAAACTTTGGATACTCAAATTCTCTATATAAACACAGTATATTATTTACTTTAGAATCTGCCCACAAGCTAGTGCAGAGTAATTGCTATGAAAATTGTTACTACATTCTAGGTTTGTAATGAAACATAAAAATATATGCACTATCAACAGATACAAATTTTTTCAGATAAATTTTGTTTGCAGTTTGTGGACGGAACTGGGAGAGCAATTTTGAAAAGCACAAATTTCATCACCAAGACCGGTCTGCAAATTTTAACAAGGAGCTAATACAGCATCATTGAATAGTATGGAACTCCAAGGAGAAATACTTGAATTGAGACATTATCAGAAAAGGTAACCACAGGGGCAGGGAAGGTGGCTCAGTGCTAGAGTGCTTGCCTTGCAATGCATGAGGCCCTGGGTTCGATTCCTCAGCACCACATAAGCAAAAAAAAGCCAGAAGTGGTGCTATGGCTCAAGTGGTAGAGCGCTAGCCATGAGCTGAAGAGCTGAGGGACAGCACCCAGGCCCAGAGTTCAGGCCCCACAACCGGACTCAAAAAGAAAGAAAGAAAGAAAGAAAGAAAGAAAGAAAGAAAGAAAGAAAGAAAGAAAGAAAGAAAGAAAGAAAGAAAGAAAGAAAGAAAGAAAGAAAGAAAGAAAGAAAGAAAGAAAGAAGAAAGAAAGAAAGAAAATGTAACCACACAAGGACTTTTTAGAAATGCAGCTGCTAGATTTTCATGGAGAGCTTTCATAACACTTTGTGAAGCACAAATCAGAACTTCACTGAAGTGTAGATGGATTTCCTTCTCCTTCCTGTCATGGTTAGTCATTATCAATCAACATATAGCTAATCTTGAATAATCCTCTAATAACAAAATATTGATGGAGTGTTTATATGCAGAAAACCTGGGAAGGCTAACCTTTTCCAATTAGGACATTCTGGATTCTATGACCCAGCAGAGAGAAAACTAGGTAAGCATCCATTTACAGCCTTCTGAATAATTCTGATTCTGCCCACATCAGTTATCTATCCATACCTGTGCCCGAGCGAGAGGATTTTAAAAGAATTTAGTGATTTACAATTTAAACTTAAACATGGAATGAAATTAGTTCCAATGCATTACATTAAGATATTTAGAAACAACTGGGAAACCTAAAGGTCTATAAGATTTATTTTTATTGAAAATGAAGGAATATTGGAATTTGGTTTTCTACAGTTTAAGAAATTTTCAGCAGACTTGATACTTATTTAATTTTGTATATTGAAAGGAACACAAGCCTCAACAATATGTCAATACTATCCTCTTATTTATCTCTAAAGATTTATGCTTCTGGTCTCTTAATATTAAAACTTCAAAAAATTATCTTTAGCAAGTTGTGCAAAGGGGTTTCAGTTCATCATGTCAGTGTTGAATAGAGTGTATGTGCATTTCAATGTTCAGTGCATCTGGATCATTGTCAAACTTTCCATTTTTCTTCCTTCCCTTACCCCAACCCCACCTATCCCTTCAAGTTTCCTAATATATTCTCACATATGTACATTGAGTGTTATGACTGTATTAGTCCACCATTTCCCTCTCCATCCTTCTGCCCCACTTCCTTTAAGCCTAGATCCCCTTTTAAGACTTGTTTCAACTTCATGGTATTTTATTAAATATCTCTACCTTTGGCATTTGGCTATGGGCTTGCCACATCCTCTCTTCCATGTTTGACCACATAAATGAATATATTTCTCCACATTTCTAATCTCTGAATGGCTGACATAGGTCTCTTTTACTATTCACTTTCTGTCCTAAATTTAGAATTGCACCTTCAGGGCCATCCTAGAGACCTTTATTGTTCTCTACACACTGAAGATGGAAAGGAAATAATTTCCATGCTCTCAGCATTATGCAATCCATCATGAATTTCCATCACTTATCACTTCAGCAGTCTATGTTTAGGGACAATCTTCAATTTCTGATGATAGGAGCACGAGTCAGTTTTAATTATGCAGATTCCACTATGTAGTGAGCCCTGTAGTCTTCTAAATTTTCAATAAATTTCGAGTAACTTTTTATTAATAATTTAAAAAGTTTTATTTCAGTATTTGAAATGCTGCCCCAATTATTTTAAAAGTTTCACAATAAGCTAGACTGAACTTTTCCCCCCATTTTCCCCACTAGTTCAGGTTAAGTCTCCTTTGGCTTTATTGTTTGAGAGGCCAAAGGAAGAGGTTAAACAGAGAGATGATATTACTCAGATATCTCCTTCCTCTTCTGTTTCTGCTATTCTTGTTGAGAGGAAGACTGTAGCAGGGAACAAGAGTGATACTTGACTTCACCATACAAGGGAGCATTCCTGGCATGCCAATTATTGTTTCTCAGAATAACTTAAACAGCTTACTCTTGCCTTCTCTGTAACAGTAACCTAACTATGGCTTCCTTGGTGCAGGAGGAAGCACACTAACAGGTTACTACCTGTAAACTGGTATTTTATATCTCAGCTTACTACCAAAAATATAAAGCTTTGGCTACATAAATGCAAAGGTACTGATTGTCCAACAATACCTTAGTGAGCAGTAGACAATTCTACTCAACTACCCTCTCCTCTCATATCCTCCCTTTCACTCCCCTCCACTCATTTACCCACCCCTTTTACTTTGTCTCTCTCCTCCATATTAATCTCTATCTTCTCTCTTTTTCTTTTCCAGTAGCAAGTGATTTGGTTTATCAGACATACACAATTGAACAAATATTTATTTCTCCTCTTTTTGTGATTATTTATTCTTAAGAAGTGAGTTCTAGCACAGCACCAGTGGCTTACACCTAGATACTCAGTAGGTTCAAATTTGACAATTGCAATTCCAAGCTATTTTAAGTAGATAAACCTAAGAGATTCTTTTCTGCACTTGTGGTAAAAGGAAGACGTGAAGGTATGGCTCAGGTGGTATAGAGCAAACATTGAGAATTAAAGCCCAGATAGAGCTCAAGGCCAGGAGTTCAAACCCCAGTACCAGCACAATATAAAAAAAAAAACTGAGTCCTTTGTCTTAGAAGGGATATTTCTCCAAAAATTCATACCCATGGCAATTTCCAAGGTCCAAGACTATTTGTAAGGCTCTTTCACATCTTAAACCGATTCCTCTGCTTGATTCACATTATGGAAAATAGGAGTCACACTTCGCATTAAAAAGTATGTGCATTACTGAACAGTTCTTCCCATTTTTAATGTAAAGGAAGCATGACAGAGGAATTCACCTCACTTGGGTGAGTTAGGTTTGACTCACTGACAGACTTTTGCAAGTAAATGAGGGTCTGTTTACAGATGGTTTTCTAGGAGAGAGAACAAGGTAGCTGTTGTCCAAGTTTGAATCAGAGTAAGTTTATTCCTATGATATGGTAAAGAGAAGCTCATCTCATAGAACACTATGCAGACAGTAATTTCAAAAGGATTAAAAAACCCATGTCTATGTTGTGAACAGCCAAGTTTTCACAAACAAAAAACAGTTTCCTGAGCCATGAAAATATAAGTTAGAGCAAAGGGAACTATGTTAAATATAGTTAATGGCTAAGTGACATGTGTAAAAGAGTTCTGTAATCACAACTAAACTATAAATTTTTCATCATGTCCCTAACAAGAATCGCTAAGATAGGCCTGCCTAAATCTGTCATAGAGGACTGGGTTCATGCAATTATCAGTTTTGTTTAGGGTCTAATATCTTCTACAGTTGCTTGGGTTGCAAACCGCTCACACGACATGCAGTGTCTGGAAAAACGTGCTGTCTTGCTAGGCACCTAAGGGATTTTTGTGCCACTGTGAATATTAATCGTTTTTTAATTATACCTGTCAGTGTGAAGTCGTTTCATGATAAGAATAATAGTTTCTGTACCCTTTGTTCCACTAACAAATCTCAGATGTAAATATAGCCGGGAGCCTGTGGCTCATGCCTATAATCCTAGCTACTCAGGAGGCTGAGATCTGAGGGTCACAGTTCAATGCCAGCCCAGGCAGGAAATTCCAAAGATTCTTATCTCCAATAAACCACCAGAAAACTGTAAGTGGCACTATGTCTCAAGTGGTAGAGCTCTTACCTTGAGCAGAAGAGCACAGGGACAGCACTCAAGCCTAGAGTTCAAGCCCCAAGACTGCCCCCCCCAAAAAGTATGCATATATATATATGTATAAATGATGAGATGAATTACATTTAAATATAAGTCAATATTTATGGTACACATTTAAAATATAACTATATATGATATATTTATAATATATACATATATTTATGTATAAGATCATATTGGCTTAGGGGTGTTTGTGTGTTCATATGTGTGTTTGTGTGTGTGTGTGTGTGTGTGTGTGTGTGTCTGTGTATAAGTGTCCGGGATACCTACCCTCATCTCTCTGGTGCCTCATCCTCCCAGCAGGGAGAGCATCCAGGATCCTGACCCCAAGGAAGGTGGATGGGGGAGGGTAACTAAGGTCACATCCAGGGGGATGATCCGAATTCTGTCCTGCAACCTAAGCCTGGACAGATAAAGGAGAGGAGAGGTTTAGGGGAACATCAAGGGAAGCCCCTTACCTTTGGCTACAAGTACCAGCAGAAAACTATATCCATCTTTCTTAGTAGTCAGATAAAAGGTGTACACTGTTCATTTATTTTATGATTGTGTTAGTCTTAGGACTTGGATTCAGGGTCTGGGTATTATCCCTGAGCTTCTTTTGTTCAAGGCTGAGGCTCTACCACTTGAGCCACAGCACATCTGGCTTGTGTGTGGATTTGGAGAGGAGGTGATTTATGGGAGATAAGAATCTCCTGGACTTTCCTGCCCGGCCTGGCTCTGAGTCATGACCATAAGACCTCAGCCTCCCAAAGAGCCAGGATGATGGATGGGAGCCATGAGCCTCTGACCGCCACCATCCATTTATAATGGGCCGGGCCACCCACATTACACCTCCTTGTTGGGAGTAGGAAGCAGACATGAGTAGGTTTGATACTTCAACAGCCTACTTATCTTTGAGCATTGTTCTGGGTCAGTCTGATGTGGCTTCCTCCTTATCCACAGCAATGACATAGCTCTGTCACAAGAACAAATGTCCAACGGAAGTTGTCAGGTCTTGGGTCTTTCCTCTGCACCCCACCCCCCTAACCAAAACTACACTCGCCAGCAAAAGGTATTAGACATGGACTGTTTTCATTGTCTTATAGCCAGGCCCTGACCAGATAGGTGGGGGTATGGGTCAGAGTCCCAGGATTGTGCTGGGCAGAAGGACAAGGCAACATCTCCTCATCCACTTTCCTTCAACGGTGTAGCAGAGGGATGTGAGGAAGGACTCAAGGGATGGACAAGGAATAACCATCACAGTCTAGCCGGGGCACAGAGGGGCTTACCTCATGAAGCTAGTTCAATAGGCTGAGCAAAAGAGCTCCTGACCCTCAGCCCACCTCCAGAATGAGAGGGCCACCTTTGGTTCCAGCCACATGGGGATGCTGGGCCACCTCCTCCAGCACCTATTCAACCAGTTCCTGAGAGAGAAAGAGAGAGACCTAGAGAGAGAGGGAAAGAGGGGCAAGAGAGAAAGAGAGGGAGAGAGGAGAGAGGTGGGAGAGAGAGAGAGAGAAAGAGGAAGAGAGGGCCAGAATTACACGTAAGCCAGGTGCTGGTGGCTCAGGCCTATAATCCTAACTACACAGGAGGCTGAGATGTGAAGATCATGATTCACAGCTAGCCCAGGCAGGAATGTCTGTGAAACTCTTATACTCAAAGAACCAACAGAAAACTGGAAGTGATGCTGTGGCTCATGTGGTAGATCGCTAGCCTTGATCTAAGGAGCTCAGGCACAGCATCCAGGTCTCAAATTCAAGGCTCACACATGACAAAAGTGGACCTCCCACCACAAGAAGTGGGCTGAATAACACTCACTGTCCTAGGAAGCATGGCAGAGAAGTCAGGCCGAGCTTCCTGTCTGCTGGAGGTCATGAGTAAGTCACCTGGCTTGTCAATGCCTCATTTTCCCCAGTTGCAAGACTGAATACAGTTAAGGATCCCCTTCCTCATGGGGATAGATTAATGATGAAAGACGGCCATGTTTTGTTTCATAATCCTATACCTGTTGCAGGATTAATAACAGACCCCATCTGAGCCCTTTCTAGGTAACTTCCTGTCATATGCTCACAGAATTTTTGAGAACCATATCTGACAGCTGCTCCCTCTGTGCCTAGCCCAGCTCTAGAGAGCCCTCTGTATTAGTCCCTTGTTTCCTCACAACTGTCCCATGAGGAGACTGAGGGCCGATGGTAGACATCCAACCCAGAGCTTCACCTGTGGTCAAGAATCGGCTGCCATGGACTAAGAGATTTGGACAATCCATCTAAAATGATAAGTGAGTGGGGCGCTAAATGTCTACCACCCCCACTGTACACACACACAAACACACCTCCACCATCCTTTGCAGGCAAAGATGTTTTACTTTCTTTCTTTTTGTTGGTTGTGGGGCTTGAACTCTGGGCCTGGGTGCTATCCCTGAGCTCTTCAGCTCAAGTCCAGCACTCTACTACTTGAGCCACAGCACCACTTCTGGGTTTCTGGTGCTTTATTGGAGAGAAGAGTCTGAGGGTCTTTTCTGCCCAAGCTGGCTTTGAACCATGATCCTAAGATCTCAGCTCCTGAGTACTTAGGATGACAGCCATGAGCCATTGGCACCCAGCCAAAGAGGCTTTTTCATGCCTGTCATCCTATCCCCTCAGGAGACTGAGATCTGAGGACTGCAGTTGGATGCACCCTTGGCAGCAAAGTCATTGAGAACTCTTATCTCCAATTAAACACCCCAAAACGTTGCAAGTGGAGCTGTGGCTCAAATGGTAAAGTGCTAGCTTTGAGCATAAAACAAGGGATGGGACACAGGCCTTAGTTTTAAGCTTTTTCTAGCATAGACGCACCCAAGTAAAGGAAGCAGGTGAGCACATGGGAGCTCAAAACGCACACATAATACTCAAGACTCACAGAATAGACCCCATCCTGCTCTGACTCTCTAGCTTCTATGTCCTAGATCATGGCAGTCTTAGATGAGACTGACCATGCACCAAGTCAGGACATTCAAGTACAATCCATACTGAGGATCCCATGACCTCATCAAGGACTCAAGATCTCTCACTGTCCTGCCTTGACACTGGGCAGTCAGGTGAGGTCTAGTTATACAACTACAGGATATGGGAATGAAAGGATTTCTCAGCCAAGGGATGCAGACTGGAGGGCTCTAGGTCCCTCTCTCTCAGGGAGGAGAAAAGAGCCCATCCATCCCAGGAATGTTCCTGGGTTGTGAGTATCCTCAAAGAAACAACCCTGCTCCGAGCCCACTGCCTCTGGTTTTCCCACTAGCCTCGATCTTCAGTCGGCCCTCTCTGAATCCCAATCTGCCATCTAGATTAATGGCTGAGCCAGCAAAGAGACCCACCTCTACCTCTGAGGATGGCAGTCACGCGGCCCTAGAGTCCCCTAAAGGAAGTCTGAGGGCAACACGGGTCTGACTCTCGCCCTCATTCCCCGGGTGTCCTCTTCCAGTGGCCCGCTTACCTCTTTCTCTGGTTGAGGAATGAACACTGGGGGTGTCATCTTCAGATTGAGCCAGCAAAAGTCCCAGTCCCCAAGGATGTACTTCACAGGCATTCTGCAGCAGATGACAGCCAAATCGTCAACGGTGAACCCAGAGTACCAGGACTTTTCATAGGCATGTGGCTGGGTCGAAGGCTCTATCACTGATGATCTAGGTTGTCAGGTGAGGTCATGGCTTCAATGGCCTGACACACCTGATCTGAGATCATCCTCCCTCTTCATCTTCCTGCTTATCCCTTGCCCCTCTTGACACTCCCTCACCCTATACTTCCCTAGCCCTTGGACATTTTCTTCTTATCTGACCAGAAAATAAACTTGGTGAACCAGGACAGATTGAAACTCTGTGACCCACCCTGAGCCCTAGGGTCTACCAGAGGCTGTTTCCCTCTGCAGTCAGCGACCACTCAGATATTGGATGTCATGAAGTTGCTGATGTCATGAACGGGTCAGTGGCTTGGTCCTACATACGAGCTTTAGGCTCAGAAACTGTCCCCACAGAGATTGTGAATGGTTGGCTCCCTTGATCCAGGGACTCCAAACCAAGGCTTGTATGCTCCCTTCTTCCTTCCTTTCCTCCTTTTCTCCCTCCATCCTTCCCTCCTCTCTTTCTTTTTCCTTTCTTTGTGTCACTCCTGTGCTTGAACTCAGAGCCTGGGTGCTGTCCCTGAGCCTTTGTACTCAAGGCCAACAGTCTACAGCTTGAGCCTAGTTCTGGCATTTTCTTTTTGGTAGTTAGTTGGAGATAAGAGTCTTACAGGCTTTTCTGCCTGGGCCTTAAGCTTCAATCCTCCTATTTCAGCCTCCTAAGTAGCTAGGATGGCAGGTGTGGGGCACCAACATCCAGCTCAAACCAAAATTTCTTCATGTGCTGTGGAACCAGCACTGGAACCTTTCATTGTGTATGACCCCCACCTCTCCCCCCCCCCCCAGGAACTGGCACACACTGTAATGTTTTGTTAGATAAATAGATGAGCATCTGTCCATGACAATACTACAGAAAAGTCCCATCCAATTCAGGTAAGCATCCTGGGTCGGGGTAAAGCCTGATGTAGCTCTCCCACAGTTCTCCCTCCTCCTTCTTCCCACCCTCCTGGTGCCACCGCACTTAATTGTTTTGGTTCTAAGGACGTGAGCCATGATGTACTCACTGGATTCCAGGGCCTCTGGGATGCCTATCTTCTCAAGGATCTCTGTCCAGCGGCTGACCAGCTGTGTGGCACTCACTTTCCCACTCAGCTGTGAAAAAGGTTGCCCTGAGGTGAAAGCCTGGCTCAAGGGGCCTCCTCTCCACTCCCTGGGGCCAGACAGGATGGTCCACCATATCCAGCCCCCAAGTTTCATGTTCCAGAGATAGGATCCCTGAGGCATCCCAGGTCTCTGAATTTCCCAGAGTCCAGTACAGGTCCTGGGAATTTTCTCTACTCACAGCTAGTAGGCTGCAGATGGCGAAGTCACAATCTCTGCTCCCCACAACATCCTCAACTGTGGTGGTCACCCTAAAGAGAGCTGGAGAAGAATCAGCATCTACCGGAGAAAAGCAGTCAAGGCACGACGTTCATAGCAGGAGACCATCTGGCTAGGGAACTCTGCTTGTGCTGCTTTGAATATCATTGTTTGGTGGCTGAAATGGTCCATCTAATTTGACCCAGAATCCCAAGCATTAGTTAGAAATTGCCAGCTTCAAGGAAAAACCCTGGAAAAGCTGGCATTTCACATGTCCCAATCAAACTTAAAGGGTTCCAAAGTTAGTGGTCCCCTTTTCCTTCCAGACAGCCTACAGCGGGTCATAGAAAATGGCATTCAGAGAGCCTTAGCTAACTGCCATGTCCTGATCCCAAGTAGGCTCCAGCAGAGGGAACACAGTTGCCTACCATTGCGCAGCTGGAAACAGCCCAAGAAGGACACAACTTGGAGTCTGCAGGACTCCAGGGAGGACTACCCACCAGTGCACTGCCCCTGGAGGGAATCCTTGCCACCATTGGGGGCCTGGAGCCCCATGCCAAGATGCCCACGTACACCGTCAATACCCTGGGTAAGATTCCCCTCTCATCCTCGGTCGTGGTGAACCATCTGCTATGTCACACCAATCGTCACTTCCCAGACCCTCCTAGCTTCACAACCCCTGCCCTACTACCCCCCATCTCGTTCCCTATTTATGTTTGGCAGACTCATTCCCAACCTTGAATTAGCTCCAACTATACACACCAGAGCAGACTGTCTGGCTGGAAGAGTGCAGCTGTGATCACAGTAGCCTCATGAGCCTTCTGGCTGAAGACAGAAGAGCAGGTGTCCACTCTGGTCTGTGGTTCACACAGGCCTCCTAAGGGAGACCCACACAGGTCCAGCAGCTACTGTGGGCTGCAGGAAAGGGGAAGAAAGAGGTGGAAAGGAACATCTACTGAAACCTTCCCTAAAGGAGCCATGAAATGGTGAAAGAGAAAACAAAAATTGTGGCTGGTCTCCTAGTGGGCATTAATGAAAAAAGAACAACAAATAAAATGCTTTTGCTCTTTTTAGACATGGTGACTTAAATATATTTTCATTGTTCTCATCCTCCCTGCTCTCCCAACAACACACACACACACACACACACACACACACACACACACACACACACACACACACAAACACAGACTCAGAGCAGTGCCTCTCCGGAGTTTGTTTCTCATCTGGGCAATGTACCAGCTTAAGCACAGGGGTTCCCTTGTCAGAATCAGGGGCAACCACCCAAGCGGAACAATGCTCTAATAATGCAGAACCACCCTGCCTCCCCGTTTCTCCAGGGCCAGACCCTTCCCCTTGGGAACAACCAGCTTTGACTCCTCATTCACCAAAACCCTAGGCCAGGACGCTGGGTGAAGGAGTCCCGAGACATGTGGCTCCTCAGAGCCTGGACAGAAAACAAAGCAGGGGGTCATGGTGCCACCTGAGAGGTGTCTGACCTGGGGTGGGGGCGTTGTTGAGGACTCTGATGGGGTTCTAAAGGCTATATACATGGTTAGACTCCCTATTTTCAGCCTATATACTTCGGGGCGACTTGGCAGATCTTGGGGAGGATGAGAAGACCAGATGGACTGGGAGCACTAGCAGAAGCTGGCAGAGCTGGGAAATGTGATCAGAACTGTTGACAGCTGGGGTTGGGGTACAGGCTGGGTGTATATCTGTTAGAAGGGGTGTGTATTTCTCCCAAATATCCACCTTCTATCTGACCCCAGTGCCCTCACCTCTCTAGTGGGCTCTTCTGGGAATGTCCGCAGGTGAAAGGGTGACTGAGCACAGAAGACAAGGGCTCACACAGCAAGGGAGGGGCCTATCTTCTGCATCCAACCCCCCCCTCCCCAGCAAAAAGGAAAAGACCTAAGAAGGCAGGTGTGGAGGTGCAGCTCACCACCTCTGACTAAAGCCATAGGTTCCCACCAGGGAGAGGAAGGGTGCAGATGCAAGGCTGTGTGGCTCCCACTGCTCCAGCCAGGGGCTCTGTGGTGTCCCTGGATGGGTGCTCCTCACCCATCCTTGCATGTCTCATTTTCCTGGGACACTGGATGCTAGGGATGGGGGTGGGATCCTCAGGTCGACACCCAGTTCCAACCCCCACCCCTGGGGTGCATTTGTGGCAGAGCCAGGGCGGACTGTGGGGTGCTGGGGAGGTGCAGGCAGGACAGGAGAGGGGAGGCAAGAGGCTGAGTTCCTGGCCTGCGGGGGTGGGGTGGAAGGGGTAGAGTGGTGGAGTCACAGGGTGCAGGGGTCACGCGAGGTGCTGGCCCGCAGTGCAGCCACTCACCTGTGCTGCTGGGAGAAGCTGTAGGCTGAGACTCTGGGTGCGAGCCCTGAGTCTGAGGGCTCGGGGCCAGGACCAAGTCAGGGCCACAAGCCAGATAGGGGTGTGCCATCTCCGCCAGGTGACTGCAAGAGGCTCCACCAGTCTGAGCCTGCAGCATGTTTGAAATGCAGATCTTCTGGGAAGGGGCAGGGGCGTCTGCTGGCACGTGGTGGGGCAGCACTCAGCCTCTGCTCCTTCTCCTCAGCCACTGCCTCCCCCTCAGTGGCCTCGTCCCCTGTGGCTGCCGCCTCTGCCTCAGCAGCTGCTGACTCTGCCTAGCTCCCTGAACCGGGACCTCAGACTCAGGGGCACCATGGCTGCTGCAGGGGCTACGCACGCCATGGCCTGCCATGCAGGCTCCACATGCTCTATGCAACCGGCCAGGACCCAGGCTATGATCGGAACAGCCGCCAGCCACTGAAGTCGTTTCCACTGGTGCTTGTGCTCATGCTCATTCTTCTCCCAGCTCTCTTTCTGCCCCATACTCCTCTCCTGGGCCACCTCGCCTCTGCTGTGCACATGCCCCAGCCCCCTTGGGCCCCTGGCCATTGCTGCCACCAAAGTGTGCTCCTGGGCCCCACCCCCTCCTCCCCTGGGCCCAGCCCCAAAGCCCTGGCCAAAATTGCAGCCCTGACTGGGCCCTGAGGCTCCCAGACCATGGTAATTGCAGCCTTACCTCAGCTCATCACTACCCCCCACCCCCAGTACCGGTCTGGGGAATTGAATCTCCCCTCAGCCCCACCGCTGGAGGAGACTTTCCTCCATCCCCCTCCACTCCACACACCAAGCAGGTGCATAGTGAAATTTGTGTGTGTATGTGTGTTTGTGCGTGTGTGTGTGTGAGTGTTGGGGATAACTACCTCTCAAGGACTCAGAAATTAGCACCCTTTGGGATGACTCAACACACAGCACACTTCCAAAAACAGCACAAAGCACCCTGTGTAAAGGACTCAGCACACAGCTCCCTTTGAGGACTCAGCATGTAGTATGCTGGGTAGAGTACTCGGCACACAGCACCCTTTGAAGGGCTGAGTATAAAGCACCCTGTGTAAAACATCCAGTGCACAGCACCCTTCAAAAAACTCAGCACGTAGAACAATTTTGAAGGACTCAGCACATACCATACTGTGGAAGCACTCAGCGAACAGCTCCATTTGAAGGACAGTACACAGCCCCCTGTGTAAAGGACTCAGCACACAGCACTCAAAAAACTCACCTCATCCCTCTCTTCACCAGTGGTCAGCACATAGCAGGACCCTTTGCGATGCAGTAGCTCACCACACCTATTGAAGGACTCAGCATACAGTACGTTGTGTAATGGACTCAGCACACAGCATCCTTTGAAAAAACCAGGACGGCCCACACTTCTCAGGGACTCAGCACATAGCACCCTTTGGAATGACTCAGCAAACAGCACCTTTTTGAGGACTCAGCACAAAACCCCCATGTGGGAAGGACCCAGCAAATAGCGCCCTGTGAAGGACTCAGCACATAGCTGTATGTCACAAATTCAGCTGTCATTAGAATTAGGGTGCTTTCTTCAGTATCACCATTCTTCAGAAACACTGCACAAATCCGACTAGTTCACATTTAGACAAGCTGTGTTTTATGGGGGAAGTCAGCTGGGGGTCTAGAACTCAAAGCTTGGGGGCCCTGTCCCTGAGCTCTTTGGTTCAATGCTAGAGCTCTACCACTTGGAGGCACAGCTCCAATTTTGTTTTTGGGGTTTGTTCTTTTACAGGTCTTATGGTGATAAGTAAGGACATGTTGGGGTACCTGTGGGCAAAGGCTCTTAGCTCAGCCTGGAGCTGACCTCTCCCTTTTTTGTGCCCCTGGTAAGCCGGGCCTCCTGGAGCTCTCTTGGTCTGGGGTGGAACAGACCTGCTGGGGCATCAGCAATCAGGGTGAGCAAAAGTCAGCTTGGCCCTGGTCACTTCCCCAAATTGAACTCTAGAGGTTGATGGCACAGGGCCGCATGTTTCACATCTGGTCCGCAGGGTGCAGGAGTAGCCCACCATAGGGATAGTACTTGAGAGTTGTGTTTACTCTTGCTTCCTTGGGGCCCCCATCATGATTCAAAGCCACCCTGGACAGGAAAGTCCTTGAGACTCTTACCTACAATTAACCATCCAAAAGCAAGAGGGGCTGTGGCTCAAGTGGCAGAGCACTAGCCTTGAGCAAGAAAACTCAGGGATAGAGCCTAGGCCTGAGTTCACACACACACACACACACACACACACACACACACACACACACACACACACGTGCATGCAAAATCAGAGATTTCTACACTACAATCTTTTCCCCACTAAGCCTGGTGGCTGCTGGCCTAGGTATTTGATGCATACACCACCACCTACTTCCTATTTATCTGAGGAATTGTCATATGGGTTTGGGAGGGGGGAGAATCATCCTAGCTGAGAATGTGGCTCAGTGGTAGAGTGGTCACCTAGCATGCCTGAAGCCCTGGGTTCTATTCCACACAGAAAAAGCTGGAAAGGGAGGTGGGGTTCAACTGGTAGAGTGCCAGTCTTGATCAAAAAGAGCTCAGGACAATGTCCAGGCCCTGAGTTCAAGCCCCAGGACTAGAAGAACAAATCTTTGTTGGAGGCTTTTTATTTTGCTTTGAAAACAATTTATTCTTTGTGATAAGCATAACATGGGCCTCTTTCCTGGCCACCAATGGGCCATTAGATAACCCTTGAATTTTGGCCACCTCCCTGCAGCCTTTGCCCTACCCGACCCCCAGTTTAACCTTCCTGTCACCCGGCTGATGGAGGCTTGAGAGAAAGCCACCTGGCCACCTACTTCTGGTGGCTGCCAAGGCTTTTGAGAGTCAGTATGTCACATAGAGAGTCATCATCCACATCAGTCTACAGAAGAAAGTGAGGGAGCACTCCTCCCCTGAGCCTGGGAGCTGTGGGCGGAACTGGATGTGCGACATCTGGGGCAGGACGTGCTCCTTGGGGGAGTCCACTATGGGGTCGGGAACCCTGACCTCTCCTCTGGCAGTTTCCATGCTGTCTTCAAGTTGCAATTCTGCAAAACCTTTCTGCTCCTCCCTGATTTCACCCACCACGGGCCCTGAGGCGTCTGAAGCAGTGCTGGTGGTGGGGAGCTCAGCCTGTGCTGGTATCTGGAGAGTCTGTGCCTTCCCTTGCGAGGAGTGACAGCAGTTCCCGCAGCACTCTCCTCTTCTCTATCTTCTCCTAGGACAGCCAGTGCATGCACTTGGCTTTCTCCCAACACAGCTCATTCAAGATCAACATCTACTCTTTACACACCATGAGGGACTCCTCGATGGTTTGGATGTGTGCCGACAGCTGGCTGCATCAATGGTGGAGCTCACCTGCTGGACTCTGGAAGTCTACCTCATCAGTCAGGTCGTGGACGAAGCAGATTTTCTTTTCACATGCCCATGTCCCTCTTCCCATCCCCATGCATGCTGTGGTGGCAGCTCATGGGGCAGAGAGGGCCTGTGGCTCCAGCTCAGTCTGTCACTGGCCCGGGTGCCTGCAGTAGGCCCATGCTCCTGTGGCAGGATTTTTCCCCTGTGGATCTCAGAGAGCCTAGTCCATCTACCAGGCAGCATGGAATGTGGGCATGGCCACCATTCTTGTATCCCTTTGGTCAGAAAGGAACATGAAATAATGGTGTGGCCGGAATCCTGTGATGCAGGCAGAATGGGCAGAGTGATGATGACAGTGGCTCCCCCAGCCCCTTTCCCAGGGAACTCTGTCCAATTCAGCTGGGGACAAGAGGGTGACATGCTTTAGCTGGATGGCTGTACAGATTGTTGTGTATGTCTGTTTATTGCCAGTCCCAGAGCTTGAACTCAGGCTAGCCCTCTACCACTGGAGCCATTTGGCTCTACTTCTGGCTTTGTTGGCACTGAAGTTGGACAGGGGTTTCAAGGACATTCCTGCTTAGGGTGACTTTGACCATAGCCTTGCAAGTTTCAAGGAGGACCTGCGCTGCTGCTGCTGCTGCTGGCCACCCTGCTCTGCGGCCTGGGCCCAGGAGGCCGGGGTGAGGCCTTGGTGGTTTCTAGTTCCCCCACTCTCTTTGGTGGTTTCTAGTTCTCCCCCCTTGGTGATTTCTAGTTCTTCCCTTGGTGGTTTCTAGTTCTCTCCTCTTTGGTGGTTTCTAGTTCCCCCCCCCAGTTTGGTTGTTTCTAGTTCTCTCTCCCTGTTTGGTGGTTTCTAGTTCTCCCCCCCCCTTGGTGGTTTCTACTTCTCTCCCCCTTGGTGGTTTCTAGTTCTCTCCCCCTTCTTTGGTGGTTTCTAGTTCCCCCCTCCTTGGTGGTTTCTCTCCCCCTTGGTGGTTTCTAGTTCCCCCACCTTGGTGGTTTCTACTTCACCCCCAGTTTGGTGGTTTCTAGTTCCCCCTCTTTGGTGGTTTCTAGTTCTCCCCCCTTTTGGTGGTTTCTAGTTCTCCCTTGTTTGGTGGTTTCTAGTTCTCTCCCCAGTTTGGTGGTTTGTAGTTCTCCCCTCTTTGGTGGTTTCTAGTGTCCCCCCCTCCTCTCCTGGTGGTTTCGGGTTCCCCCCCCCTCGGGGCCCGGGGCTGGGCTGGGGTTGTGGGGTGGGGAGGTGGCGGTGGATTTTCAGGTTGTGCCGGGTTGTTGGAGGCCAAGACCTGGTCCTGTTGGCCTGTCTGTCTCTGTGTCTGTGTGTCTGTCTGTCTCCTCTCGGTCTGTCTGTCTGTCTGTCTGTCTGTCCATCTGTCAGTCAGTCTGTCTGACTGTGTCCCTGTCTGTCTGTCTGTCTCTGGGTCTGCCTGTCTGTCCATCTCCTCTCAGTTGGTCTGTCTGTCCATCTGTCTGTCAGTCAGTCTGTCTGTCTGCCTGCCTCTCGGTCTGTCTGTCCGTCTCCTCTCTGTCCATCTGTCTTCCTTTCTGTCTGTCTGTCTGTCTGCGTCTCAGTCTGTCTGTCTGTGTCTCTGTCCATCTGCTTCTGTCGGTCTGTCCATCTCCTCTCGGTCTGTCTGTCTGTCTGTCTCCTCGCAGTCTGTCTGTCTGCCTCTTGGTCTGCCTATTCACCTGTCCGTCCATCTGTCCATCCTGTCTTGGTCATCTGTCCATCCCTTGTCTGTCTGTCTCTGTCTGTCTGCAGGTCCGTCTGTGTCTGGGCCCGTCTGTCCGTGTGTCTGTCCATGTGTGTGTGTCCATGTGTCTGTCTGTCCGTTCTCTGTCTGTCTCATTGTCTGTCTGTCCATCTGCCTCTGGCTCTGTCTGTCTGTCTCTCCATGTGTCATCCTCTCGGTCTGTCTGTCTGTCCGTCTCTGTGTCTGTCTGCCTCTCAGTCTCTGTCTGGGTCTGTCTGTCTGTCTCCTCTCTGTCCATCTGTCTTCCTCTCTGTCTGTCTGCCTCTTAGTCTGTCTGTCCACCTGGCTGTCCATCCCTTGTCTGTCTGTCTGTCCGTGTGTCATCCTCTCGGTCTGTCTGTTCGTCTCTGTGTCTGTCTCCCCATCCATCCGTCCGTCCCCAGCACCCGTCCTCTTCCCCCCTCAGGCCAGGCCGACTTTGACCTCGCCGATGCCCTGGATGACCCCGGTGAGTCCTGACCTCTCACCTTCCCCCCCATGGCTTCACCCTAGCCGCTAGGCCTCATGTGTGGCCGTGATCCAGCTGTGGGCCTGAATTCCATGTGACCATATGCCACCCCCTGAGGCCTTGGGGTCAGGGGTTGGGGGGGGTCAGGGGAGGTCAGGGGTCACCACCCTCTCTCTCTTCGCCTGCAGATCCCACCCCGAAGCCCAACTCGGATGAGTGGGGTCCTCCCCCCCCACACCAGGCCCACCCAGGGTGGGGAAACTGAAGTACGGCCCACTCCTGGCACACAGGGCTGTACCTGCAGCTGCCCGACCCACCCAGGCCGCGACCCCGGGGTCGGGATGGAGGTGAGCGGGGTCAGAAGGGGTCAGGGGGAGTCAGGGGTCAGGGGAGAGAGGGGGTAAGGGGAGGGGGGGAGGCCGGCCTCCATCCTCCCTCGCTCTCTCTCTCCCCGCAGACGTCTACCTCCCGCCCCAACGCCGGCCTCCACCCCAGCCCCAACCCCCACCAGGCACAGGAGGTGAGGACATGGAAGGGGGAGGCACGGATGTGGAGGCTGGGGATGGAGAGGCCCGGATGGAGAGGCCCGGATGTAGGGAACCCAGTGTGGAGGCCCGGATTTATGGACCCGGATGTAGGGACCAGACATGGGAACCTGGATGTAGGGACCCGGATGTGGAAACCTGGATGTAGAGACCCAGATGTAGGGACCCCAGTGTGGAGACCTGGATGTGGAGACCCGGATGAGGAGACCCCAGTGTGGAGACCCGGATGTAGAGACCCGGATGTAGGGACCCAGACATGGGATCACAGATGTAGAGACCTGGATGTGGGTACCCCGATGTAAGGACCCGGATGTGGAGGCCGAGCTTCCAGGGCTGTGTCTCTCCTCCCCCTCCACCCCAGGTGCTGGCGACGAACACGTGATCCACGGAGACCCTCCAGGGTAAGTCCCGCCCCCTCGGCCACCCCACTTCCGGTCCCCTCGTGATCTGGGCCCAGGCGTGTATTGGGACTTCCAGTCGGCATGAGAACTTCCGCTTCTGACAGTATGTGAACTTCTGGTCCAGAGTATCGGAACTTCCGGTCCTGATTGGGAACTTCCGGTCCCTAGTATATAACAACTTCTGGTCCCGACTGGGTATTTCCGGTCCCTAGTGTATAGGAACTTCTGGTCCTGGTGATGGGACTTCCGGTCCCTAGTGTATAGGAACTTCCGGTCCTGATTGGAAGGGCATTTCCGGTCCCTAGTGTATAGGAACTTCCGGTCTTGACTGGGCACTTCCGGTCCCTAGTATATAGTAACTTCCGGTCCCTAGTGTATATGAACTTCTGGTCCTGACTATGGGGACTTCCGGTCCCTAGTGTTTAAGAACTTCCGGTCTTCACTGTGGAGACTTCCGGTCCCTAGTATATAACAACTTCTGGTCTTGACTATGGGGACTTCTGGTCCAAGTGTACAGGAACTTTTGGTCCTGATTGGAAGGGCACTTCCGGTCCCTAGTGTATAGGAACTTCCGGTCCTGATTGGAAGGGCACTTCCGGTCCCTAGTGTAGAGGAACTTCGGGTATCTAGTGTATAAGAACTTCTGGTATTGACTATGGGGACTTCCGGTCCCTAGTGTATAGGAACTTCCGGTTTTGACTGTGGAGATTTCCAGTCCCTAGTATATAGGAAGTTCTGGTCCTGACTGGGGACTTCCCGTCCCTAGTGTATAGAAACTTCAGGTCCTGACAGGAAGGGCACTTCCGGTCCTGATTGGAAGGGCATTTCCGGTCCCTAGTGTGTAGGAACTTCTGGTCTTGACTGTGGAGACTGCCGGTCCCTAGTATATAACAACTTCTGGTCTTGACTATGGAGACTTCCTGTCCCTAGTACACAAGAACTTCCGGTCTTGACACACTAGGGCACTTCCTGTCCCTGTTCATGGACACTTCCTGTCACGGCTGTGATAGCACTTCCGGTCAGGCACCCTTGTCCCGCCCCCTTCGCCTTGGCTCGCTTCCTGTTTCCGGACACTTCCCAACCAGAAGCTGCAGGGAGACGCCCCACCCCCCTTCCTGGGTGTGTTCTCCCCCCATTTCCAGTTCCGGTTCTGCCCCCTCCAGGCAGCGCGCTGGCCCGGGTAGTGTCCCCCATCGTGTCCGTGGTGGTCGTGGCCCTGGTGGGTGCCACCATCACCTACTTCTAGTCTGGAGGTCGCAGATGCTGCTTCCGGGGCGTGGGCAGGGATGCAGGTGGGAACCGCCCCCTCTCAGGGTTCCCGGATGAGGAGAGGCGCAGGGCGGGGCCTCACATGATCCCCCCGCGGGTGGCTGCAGCCTGCACCTCCCCTCCCCCCAGGCCCCGCCCCAGTGTGAGGCTGGATTCGAACCCGGGGCCTCCAGCAGCAGGCGGAAGCGGAAGCATAAGAAGGAGCCTGGCGGGGAGGGACAAATAAAATCAACGTAAAGAGCACATGCGCGCTGTCAGGCCTGTCTGCCCCGCCCATCTTTCCATGGCGCATGCACAGGCTCCGCCTCTTTGGAACCACTCCTTGCACATGCGCGGTGCACGAGCCCAGGCAGCGTTTCCCTTCCCCTCTGGCCCCTGCTCAGTGTGGAGACAGGCGCAGGGCGGGACAGGATGGTGATGGACAGCTAGAGTGTCCAGTCAGTCACTTGTGGGCGGGGCTTCGGCTTGACAGGACCTAAGACGGAGTAGGAGGCAGGACCTGGAGGTAAATGACAGCTTGTGTGGCCACCCAATTGCAAGGGGTGTGGCCTGAAGTCGACAGGACACTTGATAATACAAGGGGGCGTGGCCTGAAGGTGACAGACAGGACACATGATTATACAACAAGGGGGCGTGGTCTGAAGATGACAGACAGGACAAATGTCCACACAACAGCCAGGGGGCAGGACCTGGAGGAGACAGACAGCCCCTGTGGCCTTTCAACAGCCAGGAGGCGGGACCTGGAAGTGAGAAAAGCCCCTGTGCCCATACATTCACTAGTGGGCGGGACCTCTGGGTGATGGGCACCCACAGCGTCCATAGAGCTAGCCACGAAGAGGCATGGCTTCACACATATCAATTCTCCAGCTACTGGCTTGGCAGGGGGCGGGGCCCAGGGATGATGGACAGCACACCCTGCCTTTCAATATCACCCAAGGAAGAGGCGGGACTGGACCCCCAGCTTCCCTGGGCGGGGCCAAAGTATGGAGAGACAGGCGTGTCAGCCAATCAGAGCAGGGGTCGTGGCTGGAGGAGTCCCCGGGGAAGCCAATGGGTCCCTCCCTCCAGAGAAGACCCGGATGTCGTGCAGGTGCAATGCATCCTAGGCCTAGGGAGACACAGACCTCCGACCTCGACTTATCCTACCGCAATAAGGAGCTATAGGCCCATCTGGGTCAATCCCTGGAGAGGTCATTGGGGACCCCTGGGACAGGCACAGAAGGGGAAGAGGTCGCAGGCCTGGTCATCCACCCATCCATCAACCCAACCACCCCCCCCTCCCTTAGAGTGGTCCAACATCCGGGTACCCCACATCTCCAATCCTGCTGGGCCAATCTGAATCCAAGTTCAGGTAGTTAGGGTCGGGACTGTAGTGTGAGGTCCAATCAGCAGCGAGTTGGATTTGGGAGGGGAGGCTAAGGGGCGTGTCTTACAGCTGGACCAATGACAAGTGAATTAGGAAAGTGAGGACGGGGCTTTCATGGAATAGGCCAATCAGTTGTGAATCTAGGTGGTGGGACGTCCTGGAGGAGGGTGAGACCAAGCCTGTATCCTAGCAACCCACCGGAAATGGTCTGAAATGGAAGGCGGGACTAGTCCAATACCCTAGCAACCACCGGAAATGGCCTGAAATGGAAGGCGGGACTAGTCCAATACCCTAGCAACCACCAGAAATGACCTGAAATGGAAGGTGGGACCAGCCCTGTATTCTAGCAACGACTGGAAATGGTCTGAAATGGAAGGCGGGACCAGTCCTATACCCTAGCAATGACCAGAAGTGGCCTGAAATGGAAAGTAGGCCTAGTCCTATACCTTAGCAATGACCAGAAATGACCTGAAATGGAAGGTGGGACTAGTCTTATACCCTAGCAATGACCGGAAGTGGCCTGAAATGGAAGGCGGGACCAGTCCTATACCCTATGAACGACCTGAAGTGGCCTGAAATGGAAGGTGGGAGTAGTCCTATACCCTAGCAATGACCGGAAATGACCTGAAATGGAAGGTGGGACTAGTCCTATACCCTAGCAACGACCAGAAGTGGCCTGAAATGGAAGGTGGGACCAGTCCTATACACTAGCAACGACCAGAAATGTCCTCAAATGGAAGGCGGGACCAGCTCTGTATCCTAGCATCAACCAGAAATGACCTGAAATGGAAGGCAGGACCAGTGCCCGGCCTCTGACCCCCGTGACCCCTAACTCTGCCATGTGGTGTGGTGCTCACGAGGTTTTATTGTGTGAGAAGTTAGAGGACATAGGCCCGGATGTGACAGGGCCCCGGATGGGAGGCTGGGGAAAGGCCCCGGATGGGAGGCCCAAGGTGGAGGTCCAGGAGGAGAGGCTCAGGATGTGAGAGTCCCCGGATGTGGGAATCCCTGGGTCTGAGAATCCCCAGATGTAAGACTCTCTGAATGTGAAAATCCCCAGATGTGGGAATCCCCGGATGTAAGACTTCCCCAGATGTGAGAATCCCCGCATGTGAGAGTCTCTGGATGTAAAAATTCCTGGATGTGACAATCCCCGGATGTAGGAATCTCTAGATGTGGGAATCCCCGGATGTAAGAATCTCCGGCTGTGGGAATACCCAGACGTGAGAATCCCTGGATGCGAGAATCCCCAGATGTGAGAATCCCCGGATGTGAGAATCCCCGGATGTGAGAGTCTCTGGATGTAAGATTTCCCCAGATGTGCGAATTCCCTGGTCTGAGAATCCCCGGATGTAGGAATGCCTGGATATGAGAATCTCCAGATGTGGCAATCTCTGGATGTGAGAATTTCCAGATGTGAGAATCCCCGGATGTGAGAATCTCTGGATGTGAGAGTCTGTATGTAGGAATCCCCGGATGTGAGAGTCTCTGGATGTGAGAATCCCCGGATGTAAAAGTCTCCGGGTGTGAGAATCTCTGGTTGTGAGAATCCCCGGGTGTAAAAGTCCCCGGATGTGGGATTTCCCGGATGTGTGAATTCATCCCCGGGAATCCCCAGATGTGTCACCAGAAGTGAGAATCCCCGGATGTGAGAATCCCTGGATGTAGGAATCCCCGGATGTGAGAGTCTGTATGTGGGAATCCCCAGATGTGGGAATCTCTGTATTTGAGTATACCCGCATGTGAGTCCCCGGATGTGAGAGGCGCAGGCCAGGATCTGCCGTAGCCCCGGGCAGTTGGGGGTTGGGGGTCGGGTCAGGGTCAGAGGTCGGGGATCAGGCGGTCGCAGGCGCAGAGCAGTCCGGGCGCGCAGCAGGGCTGCAGGTGCGGGCTCCAGGTGTTGTGTGCAGGGGCGAGGGGCGGGGCCGCGCGGGGGCGGCGCGTGCGCAGCATCCGGGCCACCGCGGCCTCCACGCGCCTGCGTGTCGCCATCGGGCCCCCGCAGCGGGCGGGTCTCCCCTGGGTCCGCAGTCAGGTCAAAGAGCAGTGGCCGCAGGTGGCGGGTCATGCGCCACCCAGAGCAGGCGCAGGCAGGGAAACCGAGGCAGGCGCCCGAGCCCGGCGGGTCGAAGCGCGGAGTGGCGAAGTGCAGCTTCCACACCGTGCGGCCTGCGGTGGGTGGGGGGAAAGGAGTAACATCCTGGGCCTCACATCCGGGGATTCCCATCCGGGAATTCACATCCAGGACATCACATCGGGGGATTCACATCAGGGCATTCACACGCAAGACCTTACATTCAGGGATTCCCATCCAGGACCTCACATCTGGGTATTCACATCCGGGGATTCCCATCTAGGACCTCACATCCAGGGAATCACATCCAGGACCTCACATCCGGGGATTCACATGCGGTACTTCACATCCGGGGATTCACATGCGGGACCTCACATCTGGGACCTCACATCCAGGGATTCCCATCTGGGACCTCACATCCAGGGCCTCACATCTGGGGATTCCCATCTGAGGCCTCACATCCGGGGCCTCACATCCAGGGATTCTCATCCAGTACCTCACATCTGGAGCCTCACATCCAGGAATTCCCATCAGGGACTTCACATCCGGGACCTTACATCAGGGGATTCCCATCTCATGCCTTCCATCCAGGTCCTCACATCCCGGGATTCCCACATCCGGGGATTCCCACATCCACCCCCAGGCCTTGCATCCGGGTCTCTGCGTGCATGCATGCAGCTCCCTCTCCCACCCCGGGGCCCGGCGGAGGTCGAGGCACTCACTTGGGCGGTCGAACCAGCGCACGGCATGCAGCCGGGCCTCGCAGTAGTGCAGCAGGAAGTCGTGGCCTGCGGCCTGCGCCATCCCCAGCAGCGCGGGCATCAGGTCCCGGCCGTCCACCTCCCTGCAGGACCCGGATGTGTAGGCTTCTGAGCACTCAGAGACCCAGATGTCCAGGCCAGAGCCCCCAGAGACCCAGATGTGCAGGCCAGAGATCCCAGAGACCTGGATGTCAAGGCTTGAGCATTTAGAGACCCAGATCTGCAGGCTTCTGAGCCCTCAGAGACCTGGATGTTCAGGCTTCTGAGGCCTTCAAGACCCGGATGTCCAGGCTCCTGAACACTCAGAGACCCAGATGTGCAGGCTTCAGAGTGCTCAGAGGCCCGGATGTGCAGGCCAGAGATCCCAGAGACCCAGATGTCCAGGTTTCTGAGCCCCCAGAGACCCGGATGTGCAGGTCTAAGACCCAGGCCTCTGGTCTTATAGACCTGGATGTGCAGGCCTGAGGCCTCAGAGACCCGGATATCCAAGCTTCTGAGCGCTCAGAGACCCGGATGTCCATGCTTCTGAGCCCTCAGAGACCCAGATGTGCAGTCCTGAGCCCTCAGAGACCCGGATGTCCAGGCCTGAGACCTGGACCTAGGTACTCAGAGACCTGGATGTGCAGCCCTGATGCCTTAGAGATGCGGATATGAAGGCCTGAGTCCTCAGAGACCCAGATGTCCAGGCTTCTGAGTGCTCAGAGGCCCGGATTTGCAGGCCTGAGCCCTTAGTTACCCAGATGTAAAGGCTTCTGAGCCCCCAGAGACCCGGATGTCAAGGCCTGAGCCCCGGGTTCTGGGTCTCAGGGACCCGGATGTGCAGGCTCCTGAGCCCCCAGACACCCGGATGTGCAGGTCTGAGCCCTCAGAGACCCAGATGTGCAGGCTTCTGAGCCCCCAGAGACCCGAATGAGCAGGCCTCAGCCTCCCCCCTTGGGATCCCCGAGGCCCCGGATGACCCCCCTTCCCCCCCACCCCGTGGGGACCCAGGCCAGCGAACTCGTACCTGTCCGCCGGAACCCAGCCCCCGGCCAGGCGCACCACAGTGGGGAACAGGTCCATGAGGCTGGTGGGCTCAGGCACCAGGCGCCCTGCGGGCAGCATCCCGGTCCAGCGCGCCAGCCCAGGGACCCGGATGCCGCCCTCCCAGCCCCCCATGCCTTTGCCACCTGCAAGGGGAGGGGCGAAGGGCAAAGGTCAAGGGGCGGGGGCGGGCCGCGTGGGAGGCCCCGCCCGCCCTGCCTCAGTTTCCCCCTCGCCTCGGTGCACGCCGTTGGAACCCCCGAGGCGGGTGCCCCCAGCCCGGGCCTCCAGCGAGGCACCGTGGTCCGACGTGAAGTAGACAAGGGTGCGGCGCCCTAGCCCCGCGCCTTCCAGCGCCGCCAGCAGTTGCCCTGTGGGGGGGGAATGGGTCCGTGCCTCAGTTTACTCCCAGCGTCCACTGTGCCTCGTTTTACCTCCAACATGCACCGTGCCTCAGTTTACCCAACAGGCACCGTGCCTCAGTTTACCCCCAACACTCACTGGGCCTCAGTTTACTCCCAACATGCACCGTGCCTCAGTTTACCCCCAATATGCACTGTGCCTCAGTTTACCCAAATGCACTTTGCCTCAGTTTACCCAAGTGCACCGTGCCTAAGTTTACCCAAATGCACCGTGCCTCAGTTTACCCCGACCCGCTGACCCCGTCCCCGTGCCTCAGTTTACCCCCATCCCGGTGCCTCAGTTTACTCAACCCACTCACCTCGTCCCCGTGCCTCAGTTTACCCAACATGCACCATGCCTCAGTTTACCCCAAAACCCAGTGACTCAGTTTACCCAACATGCACCGTGCCTCAGCTTACCCCTATACGCGGGCCTCAGTTTACCCACATCCACAGTACCTCAGTTTACCCAAATGCACCGTGCATGAGTTCACCCTGAACATGCACCATGCTTCAGTTTACCCAACATGCACCGTGCCTCAGTTTACCCAAGTGCACTGTGCCTCAGTTTACCCCCAACATGCCCAGTGACTCAGTTTACCCAAGTGCACCGTGCCTCAGTTTACCCCAACCCATTGACCCCACTCCCATGCCTGTTTCCCCCATCCCGCTCACCCCATCTCCGTGCCTCAGTTTCCCCCAACTAACTCACCCCACCCCCGTGCCTCAGTTTCCCCATCCTGCTCACCCCACCCCCATGCCTCAGTTTCCCTCATCCCAAGCACCGTGCCTCAGTTCCCTCCCTCCCCGCACTCACCCACCATCCAGTCGAGCTCCTCCACGTTGTCGCCGTAGGCGCCGTGCGCGCTGCGGCCCCGGAAGGCGGGTGAGGTGACCAGCGGGACGTGGACGTGGAGGAAGGAGACGAGGAGGAGGAAGGGGCGGGCCTGGTGCCTGCGGACCCACGTCAGAACCCGCCCCCATCATCAATAACCTCACCGATAACCGACCTGATCAGGTATTGCCAATAATCGATCAGATGATTGATAATCGATCCTGATCTGATCAGATAATACCAATAATCGATCGTGATGTGATCAATAATACCAATAATCAATAGTGATCTGATCGAAAATACCAATAATCGATCGTGATCTGATCAGTTATTACCAATAATCCAACAGATCTGATCAGTTATTACCAATAATCAAACATCATCTGATCGATATGACCAATAATAGAACATGAGCTGATCAGATATTACTAATAATCGAACAGGATCTGATCAATAATACCAATATTCGATCGTGGTGTGATCGATAATACCAATAATCGAACATCATCTGATCGATAATACCAATAATCGAACATGAGCTGATCAGTTATTACCAATAATCGATCATGATCTGATCAATACTACCAAAAATCGATCGTGGTCTGATCTGAAGTCTACCAGATGTCTCTACAGATCTACTAGATGGAACATCCAGGGACCTGAGGTCTACCAGATGTCTATAGAGATCTACTGGATGTAACATCCTGGGATTTGAGGTCTACCAGATGTCTCTGCAGATCTACTGATGGAACATCCGGGAACCTGAGGTCTACCAGATGTATATAGAGATATACTAGATGTAACATTCAGGGACTTGAGGTCTACCAGATGTCTATAGAGATCCATTGATGGAACATGCGGGGATTTGAGGTTGACAGTTGACTATAGAGATCTACTGGATATACATCTGGGCACCTGAGGTCTACCAGTTGACTATAGAGATCTAGTAGATGTACATCCAGGGATCTGAGGTCTACCAGATGTCTATAGAGATATATTGATGGAACATCCGGGGATTTGAGATTGACCGGTTGACTATACAGATCTACTGGATGTATATCCGGGGATCTGAGGTCTACCAGATGCCTATAGAGATCTCCTAGTGGAACATTCGGGGATTTGAGGTTGACAGTTGACTATAGAGATCTACTGGATGTACATCTGGGGATCTAAGGTCTACCCGTTTACTATAGAGATCTAGTAGATGGCATCTGTCCCCCTCCCCGACCCCAGGCTGACCTGTGGATGAAGGCCTCAGCCTCCCGCAAGAAGAGCCCCGCGCTGGCCTCGAACCTCAGAGGCTGCTGGACGACCTGGTGATCCCTCATCAGGAAGCAGTCGGCGTGGACGATGAAGACACCTAAGAGGCGGGAGGTGCAGGCCAGGAGCAAGGCCCCACATCCGGGGCCCAGTACCCAGGGCACCCAGCGCAGGCCCAGCAGGCCCGTGAGCTTCCCAGCGGCCAGGCAGAGCAGGGAAAGCAGCAGCAGCTGCGCCCCCAGGTCCAGGGGCCCTTGCAGACGCGCTCGCTTCTCCGAGGGCTCCACTTGTAGGCAGTCCCCCATCAGGGTGAAGGGGACCCCGAAGAAGGAGTCGAACCCGTGGTTCAAGGGGTGGTGGCAGTGGTCAGTGGGGGACTCACAGTTGAGGCCCAGGTGCCATTTGCCTTGAGGGGAAGAGATGGATGGATGAGTGAATGGATGGGTGGATGGGTCGATGGATGGGTGGATGGGTGGATGGATGGGTGGATGGATGGGTGGGTGGATGGATGGGTGGATGGATGGATGGATGGATGGGTGGATGGATGGATGGATGGATGGATGGATGGGTGGGTGGGTGGGTGGATGGATGGATGGATGAATAGGGGAATGGGTGGATGGATGGATGGGTGGATGGATGGATGCACAGTGGATGGATGGATGGGTGGATGGGTGGATGGATGGATGGATGGATGGGTGGGTGGATGGATGGATGGATGAATGGAAGGGTGGATGGATGGGTGGGTGGGTGTATGTATGTATGTATGGATGGATGGATGGGTGGATGGATGAATGGATGGGTGGATGGGTGGGTGGATGGATGAATAGGTGGATGGGTGGATGGATGGAAGGATGAGTGGATGGATGGATGGATGGATGGGTGGATGGGTGGATGGATGGATGGATGGATGGGTGGATGGATGGATGGATGGGTGGATGGATGGGGGATGGGTGGATGGATGGATGGATCCGATTTCTCTCTTACCTATGAGGCCGGTGGCATATCCCTGCTCCTGCAGGATCTTGGCAAAGGTGATCTCGGAGGTGGGCAGCCCGCCAGACACGGCCGCCCACTGCAGCACGCGCGCCCCGTTGGTGGTCACCATGCCTTCCAAGAGAGAGGAGAAGGACCCTAGGTCAGTGATGATGGCATCCTGAGTCAGGAGGGGGCATCTAGCACCTTCAGGGGGAAGGCCTGCTGTGTCTGGGATAGCCTGGGACCTGCCCACCTGGGGTGGAAAGGACCCCAGCCCTGGGAGCCCCTGGGGGAAACCAATATGGCGTAACTTCCAGTTTCCTGGCAGTTCAGGGGAGAAGTCCCAGAGTCTCAGGGATTTGAACCTGAGATCCTCAGAGTAGTCCTCTCCTCCCTCTGGTGGACCTCAGTGCCCTAGATGTTGGGCCTCAGTTCCCTGGATGTTGGACCTCAGGTCCCCGGATGTTGGATGTTAGTATCCCGGATGTTGGCCCTCAGATCCCGGATGATGGAGTTCAGTGCCCTGTATGGTGGATATCAGGACCCCAGATGTTGGACTTCAGTTACCCGGATGTTGTAGCTCAGTTCCCTGGATGTTGGATCTTACTACCCCGGATATTGGAGCTCAGGTTCAGGTATGTTGGCCCTCAGATCCTCAGATGTTGGAGCTCAGTTCCCTGGATGTTGGGGCTCAGGTTCCTGGATTTTGGATCTTAGTACCCCAGATGGTGGATGTAAGGTCCTCGGATGTTGGAGTTCAGTTCCCAGAATGTTAGGCCTCAGATCCCCGGATGTTGGATCTTAGTACAATGGATGTTAGAGATAAGGTTCCCGAATGTTAGAGTTCAGTGCCCCAGATGTTGGTGCTCAGATCCCCAGATGTTGGATCTTAGTAACCCGGATGTTAGAGATGAAGTCCCTGGATGTTAGAGCTCAGTGCCCCGGATGTTGGTGCTCAGTTCCCCGGATGTTGGGCTTTAGATCCCCGGATGTTGGGTTTCAGATCCCCAGATGTTGGGTTTCAGATCCCCAGATGTTGGATATCAGGTCCACGGATGTTGGATCTTAGTACCCCGGATGTTGGCTCTCAGATCCCCGGATGTCCCGACCCCGCCTCCCCCCCAGCTCTCCCTCTGTTCCCCGGATGTCCCCCCCATACCGACCCAGGCACACAGGGTAGCGTCCCGTCAGGAAGGCCGCGCGGCTTGGGCTGCAGACGGACGCTGCCGCCAGGTGCTGGGTCAGCCGCACGCCATCCCGGGCCAGGCCGTCCAGGTGCGGGGTGCTGTGGGGGGAGAGGGAAACTGAGTCACAGCCAAGAACATACGGGGACCTGGGTCTAACATCCGGGATCTAATGCCCAACATCCCAGGAGCTAAACTCCAACATCCGGGGCCCTGAGATCCCACATCCGGGGATCTAAGATCCAACATCCGGGGACCTGAGATCCCACATCCGGGGTACTAAGATCCAACATCTGGGGACCTGAGGTCCAACATCTGGAGACCTGGCATCCAACATCTGGGAACCTGAGGACCAACATCCGGGGATCTAAGATCCAACATCTGGGGCCCTGAGATCCCACATCCAGGGTACTAAGATCTATATCTGTGGACTGGGCTCCTACATCCAGGGATCTAAGGCCCAACATCCGGGGACCTGAGGGCCAACATCCGGGTATCTGATCTCCAACATCCGGGGACCTGATCTTCAACATCCAGGGAACTGAGATCTAACATCCTGGGAATTGAACTCCAACATCCAGGGACCTAACATCCAACATCCAGGGACCTGAGGTCCACTAGATGTCTATACAGTTCTCCTGGTGGAACATCCGGGGAACTGAGCTCAAATATCCGGGGTACTAACATGTAACATCTGGGGACCTGATATCCAACATCCGGGGCAGTAAGATTCAACATCTGGGGACCTGATCTCCAACATCCGGGGACCTGATCTCCAACATCCGGGGACCTGATCTCTAACATCCGAGGACCTGACATCTAACATCCGGGGTACTAACATCTAACATCCGGGAACCTGATTTCCCACATCCGGGGCATTAAGGTCTAACATCCGTGGACCTGTCCTCCAACATCCGGGGCACTAACATCCCACATCCGGGGATCTGATATCCAACATCCGGGGTACTAATATCTAACATCCGGGGACCTGATATCCAACATCCGGGACACTAAGATCTAACATCCAGGCACCTGGGCTCCTACATCCGGAGGAATAAGATCCAACATCCGGAGTCTGAGCTACAACATCTGGTGTCCTAATATCTAACATCCGGGGACCTGAGCTCCACATTCGGGGCACTAACCTCCAACATCTGGGGACCTGAACTCCTACATCCGGAGCACTGAAGTCCAATATCTGGGGACATGATCTCCCACATCCAGGGTACTAAGATTTAACATCCCGGGACCTGATATCCAACATCCGGGACACTAAGATCCAACATCTGGGGACCTAGTCTCCAACATCCGGGGTACTAACATCCAACATCCGGGGAACTGAAGTCCAACATCCAGGAACCTGATTTCCCACATCGGGGGTATTAAGATTTAACATCCGGGGACCTGATATCCAACATCCGGGGACCTGGTCTCAAATCCGGGGTACTAACATGTAACATCCGGGGACCTGATATCCAATATCCGGGGCACTAAGATCCAACATCCTGGGATCTGATATCCAACATCCACAATACTAACATCCAACATCGGGGAACTGAGTTACTAGATGTCTATACAGTTCTCCTGGTGGAACATCCAGGGATCTGAGCTCCCACATCTGGGTAACTAAGGCCTCACATCCGGGCCTCCCCCTCTGCTCACCGCAGGCTGCGGTTCCCGAAGCTGCCCAGGTCGCCTAGGCCCAGGTCGTCGGCCAAGAGCAGCAGGAAGTTGGGGCGCGAGGTGGCGATGCCTGTGCAGGGGCCAGGAGGGAGGAAGAGGAGGAGGAGGAAGGCGAGGGGTGGGGCTGCACAGCCGCTGTGCGACCTGAGGAGGAGAGAGAGGAGGAGGAGGGGTGGATGGGTGGATGGATGGGAGGATGGATGGATGGCTGGATGGATGGATGGGTGAATGGATGGGTGGATGGATGGATAGATGGATGGATGGATGGGTGGGTGGGTGGATGGATGGGTGAATGGATGGGTGGATGGATGGATGGTTGGATGGATGAGTGGATGGGTGGATGGGTGGGTGGGTGTATGGATGGATGGATGGGTGAATGGATGGGTGGGTGGATGGATGGATGGATGGGTGGGTGGATGGATGGATGGATGGGTGGGTGGATGGATGGATGGATGGATGGATGGATGAATACGTGGATGGGTGGATGGATGGATCGGTGGATGAATAGGGGGATGGATGGATGGGGATATGGATGGATGGATGGATGGGTGGGTGAATGGATGGATGGATGGATGGATGGGTGGGTGGATGGATGTTTGGGTGGATGGGTGGATGGATGGGTGGATGGGTGGATGGATAGGTGGATGGATGGATGGGTGGATGGGAAGAGGGATGGAAGGACGCCCCCTCCCTCCAGGCCCTCTCCTGACCAACATGGCTTCCAGGATCGCGTCCTTCTCATGATGCTCCCCGTTTCCTGGAAGAGAAGGCCAGAAGCAGGAAGTGGGGAAGAGCTGAGGAACATCCGGCCACCCCAGGGCCAGGCTGCTGTTGTCCCCACCAGTACATCAGCCCCTCACCTCGTCTTTCCAGGCCTGTGGCGGGGCCCTGCAGCCCCCACCCCGAGGCATGGTGGGACATGCGGGGGGGCTCCAAAAAGCAATCGAAGCCCCCCCACCCCGGGTCCCCACACCTCTCCCCATGTTCCCCAGAAGACGAACTCACATCCACAGTTCTCTGCCATCAGCGCCTGGGCCTGCTGCTCTCCCTGCCAGCCAGGAAGCTCGCAGGACTCAAATGTCCACGTCACTCCAGCAGCCAGAACTCCACAACCCCCCTCAAAAATAAAAGTCCCCTTGTTCCTTGGAAAGCACCACATCTCCCCCTCCAAAATAAAAGTCCCCTTTGTTCCCTAGAAAGGAACAGGATTGGTGCTGAAGGGGAAGGAGGGGAAGGAAGGAAAAAGCCCGGAGTTGCTGGGCTGGGCGCCAAGAAATTGCCAGACCTGGCAGAGGCAGGATGAAGGGGAGAAGGGTAACCTCGAGAACTACATGGAGGGCTGCAATAAGAGTCAGGACCGTCAGGGAGCGTGGCCTGTGCCCAGGGGGCATGGTCTGCGCTCAGTAGGGTGTGGCCAGAGCTCAGGAGGGCGTGGCCTGGGCTGGGAATGTAGTGAGGGTCCCAGAAGGGCGTGGCCTGTGCTAGGAGCGGAAATGAGGGCGTGCCCTGTGCTGGGCGGAATTGAGGGTCTCAGGAGGGCGTGGCCTGTGCTCAGGAGGGCGTGGTCTGTGCTGGGGAGGAAATGAAGGTCTCAGGAGGGCGTGGCCTGTGCTGGGATGGAAGTGAGGGACTCAGGAGGGCGTTGCCTGTGCTGGGATGGAAGTGAGGGACTCAGGAGGGCGTGGCCTCTGCTGGAGCTAAACTGAGGGTCTCAGGAGGGAGTGGTCTGCAATGAGGCGGAAGTGAGGGTCTCAGGAGGGTGTGGCCTGCAACGAGGAGGAAGTGAGGGACCTATGTGGGCGTGGCCTGCGCTGGGGCGGAAGTGAGGGTTTCAGGAGGGCGTGGCCTGTGTTGGGAAGGAAGTGAAGGTCTCAGGAGGGCGTGGCCTGTGCTGGGAATGTAGTGAGGGCCCCAGGAGGGTGTGGCCTGTGCTAGGAGCGGAATTGAGAGTGTGGCCTGTGCTGGGCGGAAATGAGGGTCTCAGGAGGTCTTGGCCTGTGCTGGGGCAGAAGTGAGGGTTTCAGGAGGGCGTGGCCTGCGCTGGGGTGGAAGTGAGGAAGAATTCCATCCAGAAGCAGCACGGCTGCTTTATTGCCTCCGAGTCTGGGAAAGGACCCCAACGGCCCAAAGCGCAGCTGGAGCCCGGGGCCAAGGTGTGGAGCTCCCGCTCCGCCCACATCCGGGTTCCACCTCTCACATCTGGGTCTCAACCCCTCACATCCGGGTCCAAACCACTCACATCCAGGTCCAAACCCCTCACATCCGGGTCCTGGCGCCTGCCAGTGGACCTGGAGATAAGTGACATCCTGGTACTCGCCTCCACGTCTGGCTTCCCGGATCTGGAGATCCCTAACATCTGGGTACTCACCACACATCCAGGTTCACGGACCTGGAGGTCCCTAACATCTGGGTACTCACCCCACATCCAGGTTCAGGGACCTGGAGGTCCCTAACATCCGAGTACCCAGCCCACATCCAGGTTGACGGACCTGGAGTCACTAAGATCCGAGTACCCAGCCCACATCCGGGTTCACGGACCTGGAGGTCCCTAACATTTGGGTAGTTCCAATTCCACATGTCGGTCTTGGACCCTCAGTGGATGTGGAGGGACCTGACATCCGGGATCCTCACGTCACATCCGGGTCCTAGACCCTGTCAGTGGAAGGAGAGGAGCGTGACATCCGGGACTCCACATGCCACAGCCAGGCCTGTGTGTGTGATATCCGGGTCCCGCCCAGCACACATCCGGGTCCCTGCCACAGTCCACATCCGGGTTAATGGACGTGGACTTACATAACGTCCGGGTTCCCCATGCAACATCCGGGTCCTGGCCCCACAGTGGACCTGGAGATAGGTGACATCCGGGTCCCCCAGTCCACATCCGGGTCCTGGCCCCTCAGTGGACCTAAGATAAGTGACATCCGGGTCCCTGACGCCACATCCAGGTGAGTGGACATGGAGGAGGGTGACATCCGGGTCCCCCAGTCCACATCCGGGTCCTGGCCCTTCAGTGGACCTGGAGATAAGTGACATCCGGGTTCCCCAGGCCACATCTGGGTCAGTGGACACGAATGAGGGTGACATCCGGGTCCCTCCCAGTCCACATCTGGGTACTGGCCCCTCAGTGGACATGAAGGAAGGTGACATCCGGGTCCCTCCTCGTCCACATCCGGGTCTTGACCCATCAGTGCATCTGGAGGAAAGTGACATCCGGTTCCTCCATGCCACATCCGGGTCAGTGGAAATGGAAGAAAGTGACATCCGGGTCCCTTCTAGTCCACATCCTGGTCCTGGCCGCTCAGTCAGTGGACCTGGAGATAGGTGACATCCGGGTCTTTCCCAGTCCACATCTGGGTCCCTCCCAGTCCACATCCGGTTCCTAGCCTCTCCGTGGCCTCTGGTCGGACCGCAGCTTCTGTACAGCACGCACAGGTTCGGAGCCCCACATCCGGGCATCTTCCGGCTGGGGTGCAGGAGTCTTGCTGGAGCTGGATATCAGGGTCTCACGCGGTTTCCCGGCAACTGAACCCAGCGGCCTAGAGGCAGGAATGAAGCCCCACATCCGGGTCTTCTCGGTCTGTTGCCCGGCAACCAAACGCAGAGGCCTAGACGCTGCGGTGGAGCCCAAAGTCCTGGTATCTTCACTTGGTTGCCCGACAACCGAACGCCGCGGCCTAATGGCAGGAATGAAGGCCCACATCTGGGTCTCCTCAGTCCGTCGCCCTGCCATGGCACCCAGCGGCCTAGTGGCGGGAATGAAGCTGAACATCCTGGTTTCCGGCGTGCGGGGGGCGTGTCTGGGCAGCGCCCCGGGGCGGGCGCGGCAGACGTAGGCGCTGCGGTCGCGCTCGGAGGCGGCGCGCACCTCCAGGCTGCCGTCAGTGCCCAGCGTGAAGCGGCCTCTCCTCTGCGGCCCACGAAGCACCAGCCCGCCGGGCAGGTGCCAGGACACCGGAAGCATGGAGGTGGGGCAGCGCAGCCGGAAGCTGCCGCCCAGCGGCACACGCAGCGCCGCTCCTGACGCCGCCCCAGGGGGCGGAGTCAGCACCTCAGAGGGTGGAGTCGGCGCGTCAGAGGGCGGACTCAGTGCCCAAGATGGCGGGGCAGGCGCGTGATGGGGCGGAGCTGGCACACCAGTGGGTGGAGCCAACGCCTCAGAGGGCGCAGTCAGCGCCCAATATGGCGGGGCAGGCGGGCCAGGGGGCGGAGCTGCCTCAGAGGGCGGAGCCAGTGCACCAGGGGGCAGAGCCAGCGCCCAAGATGGCAGGGCAGGTGTGTGACGGGGCGGAGCTGGCGCGCCAGGGGGCGGAGTCAACGCCTGAGAGGACGGAGCCAAAGCCGCAGGGGGCAGAGCCCGCGCCCACCATGGCCGCAGCCGCACCCACATCCGGGCTTCACCTGCCGGGTTGCGTGCAACACACGCCACGGCGTAGCTGCCACCGCTGTGCAGCGCACGCACATCCGGGATTTCCAACGTCCCGTGCGCATCCACGCTGATCCCTCCCCCAGTGCGACTGCCATACGGGACTGGAAGTACCAGCCCGCCGGGAAGTTCCCACAGCAGGCGGGGCTCGGGGACGCCATCCGCCTGGCAGCGCACGCGCAGACGCACCACGGGGGAGACCCGGATGTCGTCGTTCACGTCGTCATGGACGTCAGGCGTGACCCGGATGCGCGGCGCCCGCAGCTGCACGTGTAGGCGCACGGTGGCGCGCCGGCCCCGCCCCGCCATGCACGTGTACGTGCCTGCGTCGGCCCGCCGTGCCCCTCGCAGGCGCAGACGCCCGTCTGGCAGCACCCGGAAGTGGGCGTCCTCTGGGCCGGAAGTGATGGCCACAGACTGCGAGGCCGGCGTCAGCCAGGTCACTGCGCGCGACCCCTGGGTCACGGGGCACGTGAGGGTCACGGGGGCGCCGTAGGGGACGGAGAGCTCGGGGGGGTAGCGGGGCGGAAGCGGAAGTGGGAGATGAAGAGGAAGCAGGAAGTGAAGCAGGAAGCAAAGGGGAAGCAGGAAGAGGAACCAGGAAGTGAAGAGGAAGAGGAAACAGGAAATGAAGAGGAAACCGGAAATGAAGAAGGAAGAGACTGAGAGGAAGAGGAAGAAGGAAAGGAAGAGGAAGAAGAAGTTGAATGATGTTGAGAGGAAGAGGAAGAAGAAGGAAGTGATTGAGAGGAAGAGGAAGAAGGAAAGGAAGAGGAAACAGGAAATGAAGAGGAAGAGGAAGAAGGAAGTGACTGAGAGGAAGAGGAAGAACCCACCCCAGGCCCCGTCCCCCCACCCGTGGTCACACATCCGAGGTCTAATGCAGGCCCCAGGTCCCAGATCCCCACACTCCCATCAGGCCTCGCGACCTGAATATCCGGGTCTCTCAGGACACCGGATGGGACGTGGAGGCGGTGGTGGGCAGTGCAGTCCTCCCTGGGGTCGGCGTCCTGGGTCACGGGGGTCACGGGAAGCCCGGGTTGCAGATAGGAGGTGCCTGGCCCAGCTGCCAACTCCACGCGCAGCCGTGCATGTGCGTCACCCACGGCGTTGCGCGCCACGCACACGTACTCCCCCGCGTCGCGTGACGTCACCGGACGCACGGAGAGCGTGCCATTGGGAAAGGCGCGGACCCTGATGTCAGAGCTGGGGAGGGGAGAGGGAGGGAAGGAAGGAAGGAAGGAAGGAAGGAAGGAAGGAAGGAAGGAAGGAAAGAAGGAAAGAAGGAAGGAAGGAAGGTGGGAAGGGTGAAGGAAGGATTGGAGGGAAGGAAGGAGAGAATGTAGGGAAGGAAGGATTGGAGGGAAGGATTGGAGGGTAGGAAGGATGGAAGGATCGGAGGGAAGGAAGGAAAGATTGGACGGAAGGAAAGATGGAAGGATTGGAGGGAAGGAAGGATGGAAGGATTGGAGGGAAGGAAGGAAGGATTGGAGGGAAGGAAGGATAGAAGGATTGGTGGGAAGGAAGGAGGAATGTAGGGAAGGGAGGTTGGAAGGAAGGAGGGAATGTAGGGAAGGAAGGATGGAAGGAAGGAAGGATTGGAGGGAAGGAAGGAAGGATCGGAGGGAAGGAAGCAAGAAGGGAAGGAGGGAAGGAAGGAAGGAAGAAGGGAAGGAAGAAAGGAGGGAGGGAAGGAAGGAAGGAGGGAAGGAAGGAGGGAAGGAGGGAAGGAAGGAGGGAAGAAAGTAATAGGAGGAAAGACCATAAGGGAAGACAAATTTGAAGCCAATGTTAGTTATTCGCACATGTGACATATGCATCCAATACTCATCTTGTATCGATCCCTGATCGATCATCTATCAATGATCGATCACTAGGGTTCTACCTTGCGATCTGGCAAGCCAGGACCTATTGAAAGATTAAAAATTGACCATTACCATTACTAACTTGCTAACTGCTGATTCTGCTTCTATAAACTTGCTTACGCTGGCACTGACCCTTCCCTTCCCAAAAATGAGTTAACAAGTTTCAGGGACCAGATGCCGGCCCCAGGACAAGGTCAGTGGTAGTAGATAAAGAACAGACAGTACGTGTTCCTCAGTTCCCATTTAGAAATTCCCCAGACAGGACCTTGAGATAACGACCACCTGGCAAGACCACAAGCTAAGCCAAATGTCAACCAATCATAGGCCTGTAACCATGTAAACCCCCCCTTAAACCAACCATGGGCCAGTCATTTTACAAAGAGTGTTACAAAATTTCTCGCGTGGCAAAGTGATTGTTGGTGTATATGGTGACCTTTAAATGGACCAATCATGGGATGCTTTGTGTTATGCGTTAATCTTGTGGTTTTTGCCTTTAAAAAGGGCTTGTAACCGCTGCTCGGGGCTTCCTGTGTGCTCGGGACAGAGAGTCCGTTTGCGCAAACGTCAAATAAACTCCTCATGCTTATTGCATCTCCCGGCCTGGAGTCTGAGTTTTCTGGGGTGCCCTCCTGTTGACGAAAGTATCCTAGGGGACTAGGGTCTTTCACTATCAATTACCTATTCACTGCTAATGAATCTACCATCCCCACCTCATCTCTATCAATATTTAATCGATAATCGATTTGTTATCTATGGCCTACTGTGTCTATGTCATCTGTCTAATCCATCCTCTATCAATTAACTATCTATCAAGGGGTATCATCTTTATCCCAACTATGGGTGGATAGATGGATGGGTGGATGGATGAGTGGATGGATGGGTGGATGGATGGATGGGTGGATGGATGGGTAGATGGATGGGTGGATGGATGGGTAGATGGATGGGTGGATGGATGGGTAGATGGATGGAAGGATGGGTGGATGGGTGGGTGGGTGGATGGATGGGTGGATGGGTGGATGGATGGAAGGGTGGATGGGTGGGTGGATGGATGGGTAGATGGATGAATGGATGGATGGGTGGATGGATGGATGGGTGAGTGGATGGGTGGATCGATGGGTGGATCGATGGGTGGATGGATGAGTGGATGGATGGATGTGTGGATGGGTAGATGCACGGGTGGATGGATGGATGCCCCCAGCTTCCCACACTCACCTGCTCCCAGCATCCACCAGGCGCCCATCTGGCAGCCTCCAGAACACGCGTGGGGCGGGGTCCCCGCGCGCGTGGCAGTGCAGCGTGAGGTCAGCGCCGTGGGGCACGCGCGTGGCGAGCGGGCCTCGGGGTCGGACGCTGGGGGGGAGACGCGGGTGCGCGGGCGTGACTTCGACGTGCACGGTGCGTTTTGCGCTGCTTAGCGCGTTGGCGGCTACGCACTCGTACTCACCAGCATGGCGCGGGGCCTGCAGGCGGCGCAGCACCAGCGTGCCATTGGGGAGGACGTAGATGTCGCTGAGTCGAGGGTGCGTGTGCACATGCACCGGTCTCCGTAGGTCCCGTCAGGTAGACGCCAGTGTTGGGCCGCAGGGGGCCAGGCCTGGGCTGTGCAGGGCAGGTGCAGGGTGAGGCCTGCATGGGCCGACACGAACTCCGTGGGTGCCTCGCGCAGCACGGGGGGAGCGGGGGAAGCGTGCATGACATTTCCACGTGTGTCAGAGCCACGCATGCTCACTTCATGTGTATCAGGTGAGTGTGGAAGGGATGTGATCGTGTCCCTTTCACGAGTGATATTTCCACATGTGACCATTGTGTGAGTGTCAGATTCATGCGTGACATTTACATGCATGACAGATCCATGCATGTGCGGTCCAAGAGTATCAGGGCCATGCAGAAGGGACCTGATCGCGTCCATTCCATGCGTGACATTTTCACACGTGACATTTTCACGCGTGTCAGGTCTATGAATAATGGACCTGATCGTGTCCGTTCCACGCCTGTCATATCCAAGCGTGACATTTGCACGCATGTCTGATCCATGTATGTGCATTCTAAGAGTGTCAGGTCCACGCAGAAGGGGTCTGATCGTGTCCCTTTCACGTGTGACATTTCCACGTGTGACCATCATCTGAGAGTCAGGTCCACGCGTGACATTTCCACTGGGGTTAGGCCTATGAATAACGGACATGATTGTGTCCCTTTCACACGTGACATTTACACGTGTGACATTTCCACGTGTGACATTTCCACGCATGTCAGATGCAGTTATGTGCATTTCACGCGTGTCCAGTGAGTGTGGAAGGCATCTGATCGTGTCCGTGTCATGTGTGACATTTTCACACGTGATCATCAAGTCAGTGGCAGGCCTACGCGTGTCCAGTTTGCTCCTGTGAGGTCCACGCCTGTCCTTTCCACGCATGACCATCGTGTGAGTTTCAGATCCACGCGTGACATTTCCACGCGTGTCCATCATGCCAGCATCAGATCCACTCGTGTCTATCCCATGTGTGTCCGGCACAGCTGGGGTCAGCTCCACGCCTGGGGATGGACAGACGGACAGAGGGAGGGACAGGGCGTTGGATAAAGGCCCCTGTGCTGGTCGGAGACAGTGCTCTGTCCCTCTGTCTGTCTGTCCATTCGGCTGTCCATCTCTCTGTCCGTCTGTCTATCCATCTGTCAGTATGTCTATGTCTGTCTGTCTGTCCCTCTGTCTGTTCATGTCTACTTGTCCGTCCGTCTGTCCATCTGTCTGTCCATCCGTTTCTCTGTCCCTCTGTCTCTCTGTCCCTCTGTTTGTCCCTCTGTCTCTCTGTCTGTCCATCTGTCTATCCATCCAGCAGTCCATCCGTCTATCTGTCCATGTGTCTGTGTCGCTCCATCCACCGATGTATCTGTCTGTCCATTCATCTGTCCATCCATCTACTGTCTGTCTACCTACCTGTGTATCCTTCCTTCCATCCATCTCTCTCTCTCTCTCTCTCTCTCTCTCTCTCTCTCTCTCTCTCTCTCTCTCTCTCTCTCTCTCTCTCTCTGTCTATGGCTCTGTTTGTCTATCTGTCCATTGCTCTGTCTGTCTATCTATGATTCTGTGTATTTGTCCACTGGTCCATCCATCTAGCTATCTGTCCATCTGTCATCCACCTGTCTCTCTATCTATCTGTCTGCCTGTCTGTCTGGTGTCTGTCTACCTATCTGTCTATACATCCATCAGTCCGTCCGTCTGTCTACCCACCCACCTGTCCATGTTAGCTCTTTCAATCCATCCATCCATCCACCCGTCTGTCTATCCATCCATCTGTCCATCTGTCTCTGACTGTGTATGCCTCTGTCTGTCTATCTGTCCATTGGTCCATCTATCCATCTGTTCATCTGTCCATCTGTTCATCTCTCTGTCCATTCTTCTGTCTATCTGTCTCTATGGCTCTGTCTATCCCTCCATTGGTCTGTCTGTCTATCTATCTGTCTGTCTGTCTGTCTGTGTACCTATCCATCCATCCAACCATGTATGTTTCTATCTGTCTGTCTGTCTATCCATCCATCTGTCCATGTATCTCTGTCTGTCTGTCTGTCTCTCTATGGCTCTGTCTGTCCATCCTTCCATTGGTCGGTCGGTCTGTCTGTCTCTTTCTATCTATCTGTCCATGTCTCTGGTATATATCTCTCTATGGCTCTGTCTATCCGTCCATCAGTCTATCTGTTTATCCATCCATCAGTCCATGTATCTCTCTGTCTGTCTCTCTATGGCTCTGTCTATCTGTCCATTGGTTTATCTGTCTGTCTACCTATCTGTCCATCTGTCCTTCTATCTGTCTGTCCGTCCATCTGTCCACCTGTCTCTGTATCCATCCGTCTGTCTGGTGTCTGTCTACCTATCTGTCTATACATCCATCAGTCTGTCTGTCTGTCTACCCATCTATCTGTCCATCTATCTCTTTGTCTATGGCTCTGTCTATCTGTCCATTGGTCTATCTATCCATCCAGCTGTCTGTCTGTCTACCTATCTATCCATCCATCCAACCATGTATGTTTCCATGTCTGTCTGTCTCCACATCCATCTGTCCCTGTATCTCTCTGTCTATCTGTCTATGGCTCTGTCTATCCGTCCATTTGTTTATCTATTTATCTATCAGTCTATCTGTCTGTCTATCTGTCCATCTGTCTGTCTACTGTCTGTCTACCTGTCTATCCGTCCTTCTGTCCATCTGTCTGTCTCTCTATGGCTCTGTCTATCCGTCCATTCATCCGTCTATCCACCTATCTGTCTGTCTGTCTGTCTGTCTATCCATCCGTCCCTCTATCTGTCTGCTCTATGTCTGTCTGCCTGTCTGTCCGTGCGTGTGTGTTTGTCTCCCCAGACATCCTGTGCCCCACAAGGCCAGGAACACAGACAACAGACAGACAGAGTAAAGGACTTCGCCCCTCCCCTCCCCATGCCCTCTGCCCTCCCAGTGACCCCTGACCTCCCTGTGACCTCTCCATGACCTCTGACTACTCTGTGACCTCTTACCTCCTGTGACTCCTGGCTTCCCCATGACCTCTGACCTCCCAGTGACCCTCCCGAGACCTCCCCGTGACCTCTCCATGACCCCTGAGTTCCCCATGACCTTTGACCTCCCATCCACTTCTCACCTGCCCATGGCCTCTCACCTCCCCGTGACCTCTCCATGACCTCTGACCTCTCTGCAACCACTGACCCGACTGTGACCCCTGATTTCCCTGTGACCTTTGACCCCCATGACCCTAACCTCCCCGTGACCTCTGACCGTCTTGTATCCTCCCTGTGACCTCTAACCTCCACCTCCTATCTGGCTCCCCTCAGTCCCCCGCCCCCACGCCAAGAGCCTGCAGGAAACAGATGGGTAAACTGAGGCTCACCCGTGTCCAGCTCGTTCCAGGCCCCACGGGGCAGGGTCACGGCGGGCGGGGCCGGGGATCGTGGGTCAAAGGTCCCGGGGTCACCGTCGGGGGAAGCCACAGGACGGGAAGGGAGGGCATCCGGGGCACGGCCGTGCAGGGTCGTGACCACGGGGTCACGGGGGTTCGCCGTGGGGCCCGGCCAGGCGCGGTGGGCTTTGTGCTGTTGCCCCCACCTGTGGCCGCCGCCAAACCTCCTGGAGGCCGGAAGTAAGGAGGCCGGAAGTGAGGAGGACGGAAGTGCAGAGGTCGGAGCAGCGGATGCTCCAGGGGTGGAGGCCGGAAGTGGGGATGTCCGTGTTGAAACCGGAAGTAGAGAGGTCCGTGGGGAGACTGAAAGTGTGGAAGTCAGAAGTGGGGATCTCCGAGTGGTAACCGGAAGTCAGGTGGTCCGACTGGAGACCGGAAGTGGGGAGGTCCGTGGGGAAACCGGAGGTGTGGAAGCCGGAAGTGGGGATCTCTCCGTCGAAAACGGAAGTGGGTAGGCCGAAGTAGTTGAGGCCGTAAGTGGGGATTTCCGAGTGGAAACCGGAAGTGGGGAAACAGGAAGTGGGGTGGTCCGAATGGAGACCGGAAGTGGGGATCTCCGCGTGGAGACCGGAAGTGTAGATCTGCGAGTGGAGCCCAGAAGTGGGGATGTTCGAGACAAAACCGGAAATGTGGAAGCCGGAAGTGGGGTGGTCCGAGTGGAGACCGGAAGTAGGAATTTTCGAGTGGAAACTGGAAGTGTGGAAGCAGGAAGTGCGGGGGTCCGAGTGGAGACTGGAAGTGGGGAGGTCCGCGGGGAGAGCGGAAGTGGGTAGGCGGAAGTAGTGAAGACAGGAAGTGGTGATGTTCGAGTGGAAACTGGCAGTGTGGAGACCAGAAGTGGGGTGGTCTGAGTGGAGACCGGAAGTGGTGAGGTCTGAGTGGAGACCGGAAGTGGGTCGGCGGAAGACACGGAGACCGGAAGTGGGGATATTTGCGTCAAAACCGGAAGTGTGGAAAACGGAAGTGTGGACGCCGGAATCAGGGAGGTCTCCGTGGAGACCGGAAGCAGGGTGGGCGGGGCCCAGAAGTCACCCGTGCCGCGGCCGCGCACGCGCGCCAGGATGCGCGCCCAGTGCTCGGGCCGGATGTGCTCGGCAGCCACTGGCGGGCGCGGGCGGCGCGGCAAGGCGGGCTCGAACCCGCGGCCAGCAGGGGCGGCACGCGGGGCGGGAGGGGGAGGCGGAGGCAGCGGACGCCGTTGCTGCCCACGCCCGGGGCCGCCCGCAGGACGCCGACGCCACAGCCGCGCTTCCCCGGTGCCCCGGCCTGAGCTCGGTGCGTCAACAATGATGTCAGCGCGGCGAGACGCCCCCGCGGCCGCTTCCGCAGCGGCGCCCGCCATCTTGGAATCCGCCATTTTTGAATCCGCCATCTTGGCCTCCACCATCTTGGAATCCGACATCTTAATTCCCTCAGTCTTGGAATCCTCCATCTGGGATTCCGCCATGTTGGTTCCCTCCATCTTTGATTCCACCACCTTGTTTTCGGCCATCATTATTCCTTCCATCTTGTTTTCTGCCATCTTGATTCCTTCCATCTTGGATTCCGCCATGTTGCTTTCCGCGATCTTGTTTCCCTCCATTTTGGATTTCGCCATCTTGGCGTCCACCATCTTTGAATCCGCCATGTTGGTGTCGGCCATGTTGGATTCGGCCATCTTGGTTCCCTCCATCTTGGATTCCTCCATCTTGTTTCTCTCCATGTTTGATTCCGCCATCTTGGTGTCCACCATCTTGGAATCCGCCATCTTAATTCTCTCCATCTTGTTTTCCGCCATCTTGTTGCCTTTCATCTTTGATTCTGCCATCTTGTTTTTGGCCATCTTGCTTTCCGTCATCTTGGATTCTTCCATCTTTGATTCCGCCATCTTGGCTTCCGCCATCTTGTCCCCCGCCGCCCCACCCACGCTGACGTCCGCATCCCAGCGCGCCATCCCCAGCGCGTTGGCGGCCATGTACACATAGCGTCCACTGTGCTGCGGACCCAGCGCGGGCAGCGTCAGTGTCCCGTCCGCCCTGACCCCGACGCCGTCCGTCCCCAGCTCCGTCCCCGCCCAGGCCCAGCGCCCGCCCGGCAGCAGCCAGCCCACGCGCGCCGCCGGCTCCGCCTCCGCTCGGCAGCCCAGCCGCAGCGCGGCGCCCACAGGCAGCGCCAGAGCCGTGGCCGCTGGCGCCCGCGACGCCACCACGAACACGCGCTGCGCCCGGCCTGCCATGGCGGCCTCAAAGCCACCGTAGGCCACAGGGCCCGGGGCTGCAGATGGGACGTAGGCCGCGGGGCTGTGGCTTCAGAGGCATCAAAGGCCGCGGGGCCTGGGGCTGCAGACGGGGCTGCGGGGCCTGTGGCTTCAGAGGTGTCAAAGGCTGCACGGCCTGTGGCTTCAGACACGGTGTAGGCTGCGGGGCCTATGGCTTTCTCCTCTGTGTAGGCCTCAGATCCTATGGCTTTTTCCTCAGTGAAGGCCTCGAATTCTATGGCTTCATTTGCACCATAGGCCTCGGATTCTATGGCTTCATTCACAGCGTAAGCCTCGGACTCTATGGCTTTTTCTTCACCATAGGTCTCAGATTTTGTGGCTTTTTCCTCAGTGTAGGCCTCGGATCTCATGGCTTCATCTGAGCCATAGGCACTGGATCCTTTGGCTTTCTCCTCAGTGTAGGCCTCAGATTCTATGGCTTCATTCACGTCATAGGCCTCAGATTTGATGGCTTTCTCCTCAGCATAGGCCTGGGATCCTGTGGCTTTCTCCTCAGGGTAGGCCTCGGATCTTGTGGCTTTTTCCTCAGCGTAGGCCTCAGATCTCGTGGCTTTCTCCTCAGTGTAGGCCTTGGATCCTATGGCTTCATTCACACCATAGGCCTCAGATTCCATGGCTTCCTCCTCCATGTAGGCCCCGGACCCCGTGGCTCCGTCCCCGCCGTTGGCCACGTGCCGTGCCTCGGTTTCCCCGCGGCGCCCCACTCGGGCCTCGCAGCGGTACCATCCAGCATCAGCCTGGCGCACCCCGCGGATCTCCAGCGTTGTCCCCCCGTCATGGCCGCCGTCCTCATCGCCCCGCAGGACGGAGCCGTCGGGCCGCGTCCAGGCCACGCGTGGCGTTTCCGAGCCCTGCGCCGCACAGTGCAGCCGCAGAGTCTGCCCCGGGGTCACCACGTGCACATCATCAGGGTCATCACGGGGTTCGAGGGTCACCCAGGGCACGTCCTCCGGGTCCTCGGGGCCATGCACGCACGCCGTCCACGTCAGATGTATGTGTGGCCCGCGCAGCCCGGCCCAGTGCAGCATCAGCTCGGGCTGCAGAAGCCAGGCAGGCCACGCCCACAGCCGGGCCACCATGCCCGGAAGTGACATCCGCGACGATGACGACGCACCAGGGCCGCGAACCAGGCGGTAGGCCTTGCCCACATCCGGGTCATGGACATCCGGGAAACTGGCCTCAGGGTGGGCGTGGCCTCCATCCTGGTCATACCAGGGGCCTACATCCGGGTCTCTGTCCTCAGAGTGGGCGGGGCCCTCATCCGGGTCATTGACATCAGGGTCTCTGTCCTCAGGGTGGGCAGGGCCCTCATCCATGTCACGGACATCCGGGTCTCTAGCCTCAGAGTGGGCGTGGCCTCCATCCTGGTCATACTCGGGGCCTACATCTAGGTCTCTGTCCTCAGGGTGGGCGGGGCCTATGTCCTGATCATACTCATGGCCTACATCCGGGTGTCTGTCCTGCTGGCGGGAGGGCCCTACATCCGGGTCTCGGGCTTGATACATATAGCCTACATCCGGGTATTTGTCCTGCAGATGGGTGTGGCCTACAACCGGGTCTCTGTCCTGAGTGTGGGCAGGGCCTACATCAGGGTCTCTGGCTCCCTGGTGGACGTGGCCTATATCAGGGTTCCTGGTTCGATGGTGGGCATGGCCTACATCCGAGTCTGTGGCCTGATACATATGGTCCACATCTGGGTCTCCGCCCTGACGGTGGGCGTGGCCTACATCCGAGTCCCTGTCCTGATACAGCTCATCCCCATCAGGGTCTCCGCCCGAGGTTTGGGCGTGGCCTTCCCCGGATCCATCTCCCAGGTCCCCATCCGGGTGGGCGTGGCCCAGCGCCTCCGGGTCCCAGCGCAGCATCAGCGTGACGTCATCAGTGTCATCATCGCCTCCCAGCAGGCGGCGGGCATGTGCGAGGTGGGCAGGTCGGCATAGCAGACGAGGGCGGCACTGAGCGTCAGGCGCACGTGCGCAGGGGTGTCGGGGGCGAGGCCGGGCCGCACGTCGAGGTCGCGCACGACGGGCGCGCGCTGCAGGCGGCAGGCAAGGTGGGCGGTGCGGCCACGGGCATCTGTCAGCCTCAGCCGCACCTCGCCCACATCTTCCCAGTCCTCCACTTCCTCTTCCTCTGCCTCCACTTCCGCTTTTGGCGGCTCCTCGCCATCCGCCCAGTCAGTGTGGATGCGCGGCGACCGACAGCGCATGCGTGGCGGCAGGCGACGCAGGTCCAGGCCGCGGCGGTCAGCGGGGCTGGCGCAGGCCGCACACGCCTGTTCCTTCCCACAGCGCAGCACGCCTGCAGGGGGGAACGGGAGAGGGGCGGGGCTGACATGGGACACGCCCCCCTGGGGAGCCTCGGCCACGCTCCCGCCGCGCCTGACTGGCTGGAGCTCAGCCACGCCCTTCCTGGGGGTTCTCAGCCACGCCCCCGCCATGCCTGACTGGCTGGAGATTGGCCACACTCCCTGCCGAGCCTCAGCCACACCCCTGCCCTGCCTGACTGGCTGGAGCTCAGCCATGCCCCCGTGTCACCTCAGCCACGTCCTCATCTCACCTGACTGGTTGGACCTCGGCCACGCCCCCGTGGAGTCTTAGCCACACCCTCGCCCTGCCTGAGTGGCTGAAGCTGGGCCACACCCTCCCTGTGGAGCCTCAGCAACGTCCCCGCCCCGCCTTAGTGGCTAGACCTTGGCCACGCCCCCTGCAGCTCCTCACTAATGCCCAGCCACGCCCAGCCACACTGCTGCCGTTTTTTACTGGCTGGAGCTCGGCCACGCCCCCCTGGGCACCTCGGCCACGCCTCTGCCCCACGTGACTCGGGGAGCTCGGCTACTCACTTACGCCCAGCCACGACCCCGTCCTTTTTCACTGGCTGTATCTTGGTCATGCTCCCTCTGCATCGCCTCAGCCCTGCCCCGCCCTCTCATTGGCCTGCGCTTGACCATGCCCCCTCTGCTCACCTCGGCCCCGCCCCTACAGGTCCTCCATTCAGCGCGCACAGCAGCCGCAGGCCCAGGGGTTATCCTGCAGATGCAGCGCGCGCAGCGTGGGTACGCGGGCCAGGGTGCCGGCAGGCAGCGCTGCCAGGCGGTTCCCGGCCAGTTGCAGCACGCCCAGCGTGCAGGCCGGGACCCCGCGCACACGCAGCGTGGCCAGCGTCTCGGGCGCCAGCGCCGCCAGCCGGTTCCCATCCAGACGCAGCAGCCGCAACGATGCCAGCCCCAGCAGTGCCCATGGGTGCACCGACTCCAGCCGGTTGTGGTCCAGGTACAGCCGGGACAGGCGCCGCAGGCCCCGCAGGGAGCCCGTGTGCAGTGCCCGAAGCTGGTTGTAGCTCAGCTTCAGCACCTGCGTGGGTCAAAGGGGGCGTTTCTGGGATCCGAAGGGCCACTTCGGGGTCACTTCCGCCCCACTTCCGATCTCTTTCACCCCCTTTCGTTCTCACTTCTGCCCTATTTCCATACCACTTCCTGTCACACTTCTGCTCCACATCCGGCTTCTGCCAAATTCTGCCTCTACTTCCTCCCACTTCCGAGTACATTTCCTCACTTCTTCCATTCCCACTTCTGCCCCAGTCTCACTTCCTCCCTACTTCCGACTCACTTCCGCCCCAGTTCTGGGTCACTTCCTCCCCACTTCCGGCTGATTTCCGCCTCTACTTCCTCCAAGTTCCTCCGCACTTCCAGCCACATTTACGGCCCTACTTCCTGTATCTTCTGGATCCATATCCTCACCACTTCTGCCCCACTTCTGGCTCACTTCCGCCTCACTTCAGCCCCGACATCCCACTTCCTATCCATTTCCTTCCTTATTTCTGCCCCACTTCCGGTCCTACCCATGGTCCTATTTCCACTTTCTTCCCCTCTTCCGGCTATATATCATTCCCCACTTCTGGGTCACTTCCGCCCCCACTTCCTCCCACTTCCTTCCCTATTTTCACTCCACTTCCGGATCCATATCCTCACCACTTCCGCCCCACTTCCGCCCCACTTCCGCCCCTACTTCGTCCTGCTTCCTCCCCACTTCCTTCCCTATTTCCACCCCACTTCTCACTTCCGGAACCCTATCCTAACCACTTCCGCCCCACTTCCACCCCTACTTCCTCCCACTTCCTCCCCACTTCCGGCTTATTTTCATCCCTACTTCCTCACACTTCCTCCCTACTTCCCGATTTCCACTCCACTTCCGGCCCTACTTCCACTTCCAGATCCATATCCTCACTACTTCCGACCCACTTCTGCTCCACTTCCTTCCCTATTTCCACTCAACATCCGGCTACACTTCTGGCCCTACTTCTTCCCAGGTCCTTATCCATTTCCGTCTCACTTCTGCCCCACTTCCGCCTCCCTTCTGCCTTGACTTCCTTCCATGTCCGTCTCTACTTCCTCCATTGATTCCCTACTTCCTCCCCACTTCCTTTGCTATTTGATCCCCATTTCTGCCTGTCTTCCTCCGCATTTCCCCCCTCCTTCCTCCCTACTCTTTTCCCACTTCCTTCTTCCTCCAACTTCCTTCCCACTTCCAGCCCTACTTCCTCCCACTTCCGTATCTATTTCCTCAAACTTCCGCCCTACTTCCTCCCCTACTTTGTCCCACTTCACTGCGTATTTCTGCCCCACTTCCTGCCAAACTTCCTTCCACTTCCTTCCAATTCCGCCCGCTCCCTGCGCACCTGCAGTGCACCCAGGTCGCTCAGGGCGCCCTCGGTGATGCCCGCGATCTCGTTTCCGTGCAGCAGCAGCAGCTGAAGTCTCGCGAGACCGGAGAAGGAAGCGTGAGTCAGGACCCGGATGTGGTTGAACCTAATTTAACAGATGAGAGGACAGGAAGAGGAAATCAGGAAACCAGCCTGAAAACCAGCGCTGGGAGGGCAGGACTTTTGTTTCCGGGTCAGGGTCAAGAATAATGAATCATTACTCATCATCATCTTCCTTCCTTCCTTCTTTCCTTCCTTTCCTCCCTCGCTTCCTTCCTTCCTTCCCTCCCTCCCTCCTTCCTTCCCTCCCTCCTTCCCTCCTTCCTTCCTTCCTTCTTTCCTTCCCTCCTTCCCTCCTTCCTTCCTTCCTTCCTTCCTTCTCTCCCTCCTTCCTTCCTTCCATCCTTCCCTCCTTCCTTCCTTCCCTCCTTCCTTCCCTCCCTCCTTCTTTCCTTCCCTCCTTCCTTCCTTCCTTCTATCCTCCCTTCCTTCCCTCCATCTTCCTTCCTTCCCTCCTTCTCTCCTTCCTTCTTTCCCTCCTTCCCTCCTTCCCTCCTTCTTTCCTTCCTTCCTTCCTTCCTTCCTTCCTTCCTTCCTTCCTTCCTCTTCCTTCCCTTCCTTCCCCCCTTCCCCCCCCAGGCCTCACCCCAGGTTCACGCGCTCTATCTTGGGGTCCAGCACGTGGGGCACGGCCCTGAGGCTGCGGAAGGTGCAGTGGAGCTCGGTGGGGACGTAGCAGGCGCAGGTCCTGGGGCAGCGGGTGGCGGGGGCTGAGTGGGGGCCACACAGGAGCAGCAGCAGCAGCAGCGAGGCCCAGGGGCGGGGGCCCCCCATCCTGGGGCTGGGATGGAGGGGGGAGGCTGGGGATGGAGGCCCAGGGGTGGAGGCCCAGGGAAATGGAGGCTGGAAGTTGGAGGCCCAGGGAAGGAGGCCTAGGGATTAGAGGCCAGGGTGGAGACTGGGGATGGAGGTCCAACAGGGTGGAGGATAGGGGTGGAGGCTGAGGAAGGAGACTGGAAGTTGGAGGCCCAGGGGCTGGAGGCCCAGGGATGGAGGCCTAAGGGAAGTGGAGGTCCAGGGATGGGGGCCTCGGGGTTAGAGGCCAGGTATGGAGGCTGGGGATGGAGGTCCAGGAAGGTGGAGGCCAGAGGTAGAGGCTGAGGATGGAGACTGGAAGTTGGAGGCCAGAGAAGGAGGCCCAGAGGTATTGGAAGCTGGGGATGGAGGCCCAGGGATGGAGGCCTAATGGGGTGGAGGCTGGGGATGGAGACTGGAAGTTGGAGGCCCAGGGAAGGAGGCCCAGGAGGGTGGAAGCTAGGGATGGAGGCCCTGTGGATAGAGGAAAGTAGGCCAAATGGGGTGGAGGCTGGGGATGGAGGCCAGGAGTGGAGGCTGGAGATGGAGGTCCAAGGGGGTGGAGGCCCAAGGATGGAGGCCAGGGATGGAGGCTGGAAGTTGGAGGCCCGGGGATGGAGGTTCAAGGATGTGAGGCAATCTGTGGGGGTCAGGGAGACAATGGGGAGAAAGAGGAAGGAGAATGGGAAGAGGAAGGAGATGTATCAGAAGAACAGGAAGAGGAAGAAGGACATGGACACGAGGAAGAGGAAGGGGAAGAGGAAGAGGAGATGGAAGAGGAAGAGGAGATGAAAGAGGAGATGGAAGAGGAAGAGGAGATGGAAGAGGAGACAGAAGAGGAGATGGAAGAGGAAAAGGAGATGGAAGAGGAAGAGGAGATGGAAGAGGAGACAGAAGAGGAGATAGAAGAGGAGACGGAAGAGGAGATGGAAAAGGAAGAGGAGACGGAAGAGGAAGAGGAGACGGAAGAGGAGACGGAAGAGGAGATGGAAGAGGAGACGGAAGAGGAGACGGAAGAGGAGACGGAAGAGGAGACGGAAGAGGAGACGGAAGAGGAGATGGAAGAGGAGACAGGAGAGGAAGAGGAGATGGAAGAGGAGACGGAAGAGATGGAAGAGGAGATGGAAGAGGAGATGGGAGAGGAAGAGGAGATGGAAGAGGAGAAAGAAGAGGAGATGGAAAAGGAGATGGAAGAGGAGAAGGAAGAGGAGATGGAAGAGGAAAAGGAGATGGAAGAGGAAGAGGAGATGGAAGAGGAAAAGGAGATGGAAGAGGAAGAGGAGATGGAAGAGGAGACCGGAGAGGAGATAGAAGAGGAGATGGAAGAGGAAGAGGACATGGAAGAGGACACAGAAGAGGAGATGGAAGAGGAAAAGGAGATGGAAGAGGAGATGGAAGAGGAGACGGAAGAGGAGATGGAAGAGAAGATGGAAGAGAAGATGGAAGAGGAGACAGAAGAGGAAGAGGAGACAGAAGAGGAGATGGAAGAGGAAGAGGAGACAGAAGGGCAGATGGAAGAGGAGACGGAAGAGGAGACGGAAGAGGAGATGGAAGAGGAGATGGAAGAGGAAGAGGAGACAGAATGGGAGACGGAAGAGGAAGAGGAGACGGAAGAGGAAGAGGAGATGGAAGAGGAGACGGAAGAGGAAGAGGAGAGGAAGAGGAGATGGAAGAGGAAGAGATCGAAGAGGAGGCGGAAGAGGAAGAGGAGAGGAAGAGGAGATGGAAGAGGAAGAGGAGAGGAAGAGGAGATGGAAGAGGAGAGGAAGAGGAGATGGAAGAGGAAGAGGAGATGGAAGAGGAGATGGAAGAGGAGACGGAAGAGGAGACGGAAGAGGAGACGGAAGAGGAGACGGAAGAGGAGATGGAAGAGGAGACAGAAGAGGAGACGGAAGAGGAGACGGAAGAGGAAGAGGAGATAGAAGAGAAGATGGAAGAGGAGACGGAAGAGGAAGAGAAGAGGGAAGAGGAGACGGAAGAGGAGATGGAAGAGGAGACGGAAGAGGAGATGGAAGAGGAAGAGGAAATGGAAGAAGAAGAGGAGATGGAAGAGAAGATGGAAGAGGAAGAGGAGACAGAAGAGGAAGAAGGAAAACACCAACCAACAGGAATATGATCAGGAAGTCGAGAGACACAAGGAAAAAGAGACCGGGAAGACCTGCTCTGTCTGTCTGTCTCTGTCCATCTGTCTCTCCATGTCTATCTCTCTGTCTTTAGCTTTCTGTCTGTCTTTGTCTGTGTCTGTCTGTCTCCCTGTCTGTCTGTCTCTGTGTTGACATCTGTCTGTCTGTCTCTTATCTGTCTGTCTGTCTGCCTCTCTGTCTCTGTCTGTTATCTGTCCATTGGTCTCTCTCATGTCTGTCTGTCTGGTCTGTCTCTCCCTGTCTGCCTCTGTGTCTGTCTGTCTGTGTCTGTCTCTTATGTCTGTCTCCCTCTGTCTGTCTCTTATCTCTGTCTGTCTGTATCTGTCTGTCTGTGTCCCTGTCTGTCTGTCTGTCTGTGTCCGTCTTTGTCTCTGTCTGTCTCTGTGTCTGTCTCTGTCTCTTATCTCTGTCTGTCTGTTCTGTCTGTGTTGACATCTGCCTGTCTCTGTCCATCTACCTCTGTCAGTCTCTCCGTCTCTGTGTCTCTGTCTGTCTGTCTCTGTCTGTGTCTCTCTGTCTCTGTCTGTTATCTGTCCATTGGTCTCATGTCTCTCTGTCTGTCTGTTCTGTCTTTCCCTGTCTATCTCTGTGTCTCCATCTGTCTGTACATCTCCGTCTGTCTGTCTGGGTTTCTCTATCTCTGTCTCTTGTCTGTCCATCGATCTTGTCTGTCTGTCTGTTCCATCACTGTCTGTGTTGATGTCTGTCTGTCTCCACATCTCTGTTTGTCTCTGTCTTTTGTCTCTGTCTGTCTGTGTTGACGTCTGTCTGTCTGTTATCTCTGTCTCTCCCTGTGTCTGTCTACCAGTCTCATGTCTGTCTGTCTCTGTCCATCTGTCTCTTGTCTCTGTCTCTGTCTGACTCTCTTCCTGTCCGTCTGTGTGTGTACATCTGTCTGTCTGGATCTCTTCTGTCTCAGTCTGTCTCTGTGTGTCTTTTGTTTCTGTCTGTCCGTCTGTCTCTGTCTATCTGTCTTGGTGTCTCTTCTGTCTCAGTCTGTCTGTCCCCGTCTGTCTCTTGTCTCTGTCTGTCTGTCTCTCTGTGTCTGTGTCTATCTCTGTTGGTCTGTTCTATCTGTCTGTCTGTCTTCCTGTCTCTGTCCATCTGTCTGTGTCTCTTCCTGTCTGTCTCTGTCTCTGTCTGTCTGTCTCTCTGTGTCTGTCCATCTCCCTTCCTGCCTGTCTCTGTGTCTGTCTGTCTGTCCATCTGTCTCCTCTGTCTGCCCATCTGTCTGTCTGTGCCTGCGTCTGTCTGTCTGAGTCTGTTTCTTCTCTGTCTCTGTGTCTACATGTCTGTCTCTTCTGTCTGTCTGTCTGTCCCTGTCTCTGTCTGTCTGTCCCTGTGTCCGTCTGTCTCTTCCTGTCACTGTCTCTACATCTGTCTGTCCTCTGTCTGTCTGTCTCTGTCTTCCTGGCTCCATCTGTCTGTCTCGTCTGTCTCTCTCCATCTGTCACTTGTCTTTGTCTGTGTCTGTCTGTCTGTCTCTTGTCTTTGTCTATCTGTCTCTGTGCATTTGTCTCTCCCTGTCTGTCTCTGTGTGTACATCTGTCTGTCTGTCCCTGTCTGTCTCTTCTGTCTCTTCTCTTTGTCTGTCTGTCTCTCTGTGTCTGTCTGTGCCAGTTTCTCTCACATCCATCTCTGTCTGTCTGTTCTGTCTCTGTCTGTCTGTGCCTGTGTCCGTCCGTCTCTTCCTGTCTCTGTGTCTATGTCTGTCTATCTGTCCTGGCTGAGTTTGTCTGTCTGTGACTGTGCCTGTCTGTCTCTTTGTCTCTTCTGTCTCTGTCCATCTGTCTCTTGTCTCTATGTCTGTCTGTCTATGCCTGTGTCTGTCTCTATCCGTTTCTCTTCCTGTGTGTCTCTGTGTGTACATCTGTCTGGGTCTCTTCTGTCTCAGTCTGTGTCTGTCTGTCTGTCTCTGTGTCTACATCTGTGTCCTCTGTCTGTCTGTCTGTCTGTCTGTCTGTCTGTCTGTCTGTCTGTCTGTCTGTCTGTTTCTGTCTTCCTGGCTCGTCTGTCTGTCTCTTCTGCCTCTCTCCATCTGTCACTTGTGTCTGTCTGTCTCTGTCTCATGTCTGTCTCTGTGTTGACGTCTGTCTGTCTGTCTGTCTGTCTGTATCTGACTCTTCTCTCTGTCGGTCTGTCTGCCCCTGCGTCTATCTGTTCTGTGTCTGTCCATCTGTCTCTCTGTCTCTGTGTCTGCCTGTGTCTGTCTGTCTCCCTGTCTGTCTGTCTCTTATCTCTGTCTGTTTTTGTTCTGTCTCTGTCTGTCTCTTGTATCTGTCTTTCTATTCTGTCTCTGTCTCTTCCTGTCTGTCTCAGTCTGTCTGTCTGTCCGTCTACCTCTGTCGGTCTCTCCCTGTCTCCATCTGTCTGTCTGTCTGTTCTGTCTGTCCATCTATCTCTCCCTGTCTGTGTCTGTGTCTCCGTCTGGCTCTGGCTCTCATCTCTGTGTCTGTCTCTTGTCTGTCCATCAGTCTCATGTCTGTCAGTCTGTGTCTGTTCCCTCTGTCCGTCTCTGTCTCCATCTGTCTGTCTGTCTCATGTCTTTGTCTCTGTGTATATGTCTGTCTGTCTGTGTCTCTTCTGTCTCTTGTCTGTCCATTGGCTCTCATGTCTCTGTCTCTCTGTGTCTGTCTGTCTCTTCTCAGTCTGTCTTTCTGTGCCTGTGTCGGTTTCTTCTGTCTCAGTCTGTCTGTCTGTCCCCGTCTGTCTTCCTGTCTGTGTCTGTTTGTCTCTTTTCTCTTCTGTCTGTACTTGTCTGTCTTTTGTCTCTGTCTGTCTGTGTGACTCTTGTCTCTGTCCATCTGTCACTTGTCTCTATCTGTGTCTGCTTGTCCATCTGTCTCCTCTGTGTCTGCCCATCTATCTGTCTGTGCCTGCGTCTGTCTGTTTCTTCTCTATCTCTGTGTCTACATGTCTGTCTCTGACTGTCTGTCTCTTCTTGTCTGTCTCTGTGTCTACATCTGTGTCCTCTGTCTGTCTGTCTGTCTGTCTGTCTGAGTCTGTTTCTTCTCTCTGTGTCTACATGTCTGTCTCTGTCTGTCTGTCTCTTCCTGTCTGTCTCTGTGTCTACATCTGTCTGTGTTCTCTGTCTGTCTGTCTCATCTGTCTCTCTCCATCTGTCACTTGTCTCTCTCTGTCTGTCCGTCTCTCTGTGCCTGTGTCTGTCTGTTCTCTTTGTCTGTCTGTCTCGGTGCATCTGTCTCTCCCTGTATGTCTCTTTGTGTACATCTGTTTGTCTGTCTGTCTGTCTTTTGTCTCTTCTCTTTGTCTGTCTCTCTGTCTGTCTGTACCTGTGTCTGTCTGTCTCTTCCTGTCTCTGTGTCTATGTCTGTCTATCTGTCCTGGCTCAGTTTGTCTGTCTGTGCCTGTCTGTCTCTTCTGATTCTGTCTGTCTCCGTCTGTCTGTCAGTCATGTCTGTGTCTCTGGCTCATGTCTGTCTGTGTCTCTCTGTCTGTGTCTCTTCTGTCTCTGTCCATCTGTCTGTCTCTGTGTCTCTGTCTGTGTGTGTTCTGTGTGTCTCCGTCTGTCTGTACATCTTCGTCTGTCTGTGTGTCTCTGTCTCATGTGTCTGTCTTTCCGTCTCTGTAACTACATCTGTCTGTCTCTTCTGTTGTCTGTCTGTCTGTTCTATCTCTGTCTCTTCCTGTATGTCTCTGTATTCATATGTCTGTCTCTTGTATCTGTCTGTCCGTCTGTGACTGTTTCTGTCACATCTGCCTCTGTCTGTCTGTCTGTTCTGTCTGTGTCTGTCTTCCTGTCTCTGTCCATCTGTCTTTTCTCTGCCTCTGTCTCTCTGTCTCTGTCTGTGTCTGTCTGTCTCTATCCATCTGTCTCTCCCTATCTGTCTGTCTGTCTGTCCGTCTATCTCTGTTGGTCTCCCCCTGTCTCCATGTCTCCCTCTGTCTGTCTCTGTCTGTCTGCCTCTCTGTCTCTGTCTGTTATCTGTCCATTAGTCTCTCTGTCTGTCTGTCTCTGTCTTCTTGGTTCTGTCTCTTCTGCCTCTCTCCATCTGTCACTTGTCTCTGTCTCTGTCTGTCTGTCTCTGTCTCATGTCTGTCTGTATGTTGATGTCTGTCTGTCTGTCTCAGTCTGTGTCTGACTCTTCTGTCAGTCAGTCTGCCCCTGTGTCTATCTGTTCTGTGTCTGTCCATCTGTCTCTCTCTGTCTGTCTCTGAGTCTGTCTGTCTCTTATCTCTGTCTGTCTGTCTGTGTCTGTTCTGTCTCTTGTGTCTGTCTGTCCTGTCTCTGTCTCTTCCTGTCAGTCTCTGTGTTCACATCTGTGTCTCAGTCTGTCTGTCTGTCTACCTCTGTCGGTCTCTCCCTGTCTCCATCTGCCTGTCTGTCAGTCTGTTCTGTCTCTGTCTGTTTGTCTCTGTCTGTGTCCGTCTCTGTGTCTGTCTCTTGTCTCTGTCTCTCTGTGCTTGTGTCTATCTCTCTCTGTTGCTGTCTCTCCATGTCTGTTCATCTCCCTTCCTGTCTCTGTGTCTACAGCTGTCTGTCTGTTTCTTGTCTCTGTCTGTCTGTCTCTTCTACCTCTCTCCATCTGTCACTTCTCTCTGTCTTTTCTGTCTGTCTGTCTCTCTGTGTCTGTCTGTGCCGGTTTCTCTCATGTCCATCTCTGTCTGTCTGTTCTGTCTCTGTCTGTGCCTGTGTCTGTCTGTCTCTTCCTGTCTCTGTGTCTCTGTCTATCTGTCCTGGCTCAGTTTGTCTGTCTGTGCCTGTCTGTCTCTTCTGTTTCTGCCATCTGTCTTTCCCTGTCTGTCTGTCTGTGTCTCTGTCTGTCTGTGTCTCTGTCTGTGTGTCTCTGTCTGTCTGTCCTGTCTCTGTCTGTCTCTCCCTGTCTGTCTGCACATCTTCATCTGTCTGTGTGTGTCTCTCTCTGTCTGTCTGTCTCTGTGTCTACATCTGTCTGTGTCTCTTCTGTCTGTCTGTTCTGTCTCTGTGTCTTCCTGTCTGTCTCTGTTCACATCTGTCTGTCTCTTGTGTCTGTCCATTTACCTCTGTCGGTCTCTCCCTGTCTCCATGTCTACATCTGTCTGTCTCATATTAGTCTGTCTGTGTCTGTCTGTCTGTCTGTCTGTCTCTATCTTCCTGTCTCTGTCTGTCTCTTTTGCCTCTCTCCATCTGTCACTTGTCTCTGTCTGTCTGTGTCTGTCTGCCCGTCTCTCTGTGCCTCTGTATGTCTGTCTCTGTCTATCTGTCTCGGTGCATCTGTCTCTCCCTGTCTGTCTCTCTTCTGTCTCTTTGTCTGTCTGTCTGTCTGTCTCTCTGTGTCTGTCTGTGCCAGTTTCTCTCACGTCCATCTCTGTCTCTCTGTCTCTGTCTCTGTCTGTGCCTGTGTCCATCTGTCTCTTCCTGTCTCTGTGTCTCTGTCTATCTGTCCTGGCTCAGTTTGACTGTCTGTGCCTGTCTGTCTCTTCTGTCTCTGTCTCTCTCTCAGTCTCTGTGTCTCTGTCTGTCTGTATGTCTGTCTGTGTGTCTGTCTGTCCTGTCTCTGTCTCTCCCTGTCTGTCTGCACATCTTGGTCTGTCTGTTTGTCTGTGTCTCTCTCTCTCTCTGTGTGTCATGTCTGTGTCTGTCTGTCTGTCTGTGTGTCTACATCTGTCTGTGTATCTCTTCTGTCTGTCTGTCTGTTTCTGTCATTGTCCATCCCCCCTCCCCCCTCCCCAGGACTAAGTACTAAGTACTCAACACCCCATTTCCCCCTGGCTTCCTATCACCCATCACCCTCCTCCTCCTCCTCCTCCTCCTCCTCTTCCTCCCACCTCCATCAGCCCCCCCTCCCCGGGACGCGAACCCGGGGCCGGAGCTCCTCACCTACCTTTCCAGGTTGGGGGGTTCACTGGAGATCCGGGTCTCTCGGTTGGTCCTGGGGGGGGTGGGGAGAGGGGGTGGAGGTGGCTTTGAACCATGATCCTCCAGATCTCAGCCTCCTGAGCAACAAGGAAGGCTTGGCGAAGAATATGCCAACGACCGTCACCACCACAGTAACAAGAACAACAACAACAATAACCATTGTGACAATAATAATAACTATAATAACAATAGCAATGACAATAATAACCATGACAACAATAACAACTATAATAACAATAACAATGACAATAATAACAACGATAACAATAATAACCATAATACCCATAATAGTAATAACCATGGCAACAATAATAACTATAATAATAACAATGACAACAACAATAACAATAATAACCATCATGACAACAATAGCAGTAACCATAATAATAACCATCACCATAGTAACAATAACAACAATAACAATCATAACAATAACCCAAACATCATGACAACAATAACAATAATAACCACAATACCCATAATAGTAATAACCATGACAATAATGATGATCATAACCATCATATTAACAATAACAGTAACAACCATGATAGTAAAAACAACAATGTCAATAACAGTAATAATAATAACTATGATGAGAATAATAGTAATAACAATGAGGAGGAAGGAAAGGAGGAGGAGGAGGAAGAAGAGGAAGAAAAGGAGGAGGAAGAGAATGGGTTGGACCAGCCACAGGGGGCGTGGCTTCATGGATGGATGAATGGGTGGATGGATGGGTGGGTGGGTGGGTGGATGGATGGATGGGTAGATGGATGGATGGGTGGATGAATGGATGGATGGGTGGATGGATGGGTGGATGGATGGATGGGTGGATGGATGGGTGGATGGGTAGATGGATGGATGGATGGGTGGATGGATGGGTGGATGGGCAGATGGATGGATGGATGGATGGGTGGTGGATGGATGGATGGGTGGATGGATGGGTGGATGAATGGGTAGATGGATGGATGGGTAGATGGATGGATGGATGGGGAGGAAGAGGAGGAGGAGGAAGAGGAGGAGGAAGAGAGGAAGAGGAGAAGGAAGAAGAGAAAGAGGAGGACAGGAGAAAGAGGAGGAAGAGGAGGACCATGACACCCTGCACCCCTAAGGTGGGTTTTCCATTACCTCTGGGCCCTGGGACCCTGGTACCCCAGATTCCTGTGACCTGTGACCCCTGCACCCCCTGAACTCTGCACCCCAGGACCTTTGCTCCCTGGGCTTTTCCCCTCTGAACTTGGGGGAACCTAGGACCCAGGACCCCCGTGACAGATGCCTTCCCTCACCCCCCAGATTGGTGACCTCTGATCCCTGCACCCCTGAACTTCCCATTCCCCCTCTTCCTGACTCCCTCACCCCTGAACTTTGCACCCCAGGACCTTGGCTCCCTGATCTTGCCCATGTCCCAGGTGTCCGCCCTCCCCTGACCTCTGTCTCCCCCCTCCTTGACCTTTGAACTCCTTTGCTGGCTGCACCCCAGGACCTTTGCTCTCTGGGCCTTTGACCCCCTCTTCCCAGGAATCCTTGTGCTTTCCCCCAATGAACTTTGGGGTCCTGGGAACCCCAGGATTGACCATGTTTCCCCCTGCATCTCCCTGACCCCTAACCTCTCCTCCTTGACCCCCAGAACCCCCAAATCCCTACACCTCCCCCTTTCCCCCCTCCCAGGATCCCCTGTACCCCAAGATCCCCTCACCCCCCTCCACCCCTCGTCCAGGCCCCCTCACCTGGTCTGTCTGTCTGTCTGTCTCTCTGTTCTGTGTCTCCAGACAGCACAGCACAGCTTGCGGGCTCCTCTTTTATCCGCCCAGGCCCAGATGTCCCCACCCCGCCACGCTGCGGCCTGAGCCTCAGCTCCGCCCCACACAGCCTGGGCTGAGGGGGGGTGTCAGTGGGAAAAGGAGGGAGGGGAAGCACGGAAGAAAAAGAAGGGGTGGGGGTCGGGGAGAGGGGGATGGGGAGACCCTGAATCCCCCCCACCAGGCCAGGCGGGGAAGGGGGGGATGCTGGGGAGGGGGAGGGAGAAACGGCCGAAGAGAAAGTTCTGGAAGGAAAGAGAGAGGAGGAAGAGGAAGAGGAGGAGGAGGAGGAGGAGGAGGAGGAGGAGGAGGAGGAGGAGGAGGAGGGGAGAGGAAGGGGAAAAGGCCAGACCTGTGGGGTGGGGGGCACAGAGCTGAGAAAGAGGGGGTGTGGGGGGGCGGGGGAGGAGGGGGGATAGACAGACAGACAGAGAGGAAACGCAGCCAGAAAGACAGAGGAATGGAGTCAGAGACAGACACACAGACAGACACACAGATAGACAGAGAGAGACAGAGAGACAGAGACAGACAGACACACAGACAGGCAGATAAACAGGGACAGACACACAGACAGACAGGGAAAAATAGACAGACACAGAGAGACAGACAGAGAGATACAGACATACAAATATAGACAGACAGACAGAGACAGACAGACAGAGACAGACAGAGAGACAGACAGACAGACAGACACAGAGAGAGATGAACAGACAGACAGACTCAGAGAGACAGAGACAGACAGAGAGAATGACAGATGGACAGACAGAGACAGAGAGACAAAACACAGACAGAAACAGATAAACAGAGAGAGACAGAGACACAGAGAGACACACAGACAGAGAGAGATGGAGAGACAGACACAAATACAGAGAAACACAAGAGACAGACAGACACACAGAGAGGCAGATGAACAGAGACAGACACAGACAGAGAGAGAAAAATAGACAGACAGACAGAGAGATACAGACAAATATAGAGACAGACAGAGACACACAGAGAGATACAGACAGATAAATATAGAGACAGACAGACAGAGACAGAGAGAGAGACAGACAGACACAGAGACAGAGAGAGAGAGATGAACAGAGACAGACATGGACAGAGAGACAGACACAGAGACAGACAGACACAGATAGACAGAGACAAACAGATACAGAGACAGACGGACACAGAGAATGACAGATGGACAGACAGAGACAGAGACAAACAGACAGAGAGAGACAGATGAACACAGACAGACAGACTCACAGACATAGACAGACAGATGGACACAGAGAGACAGAGACAAATACAGAGAAACACAAGAGACAGACAGATACACAGAGAGGTAGATGAACACGGACAGACACACAGACAGAAACAGAAAAATAGACACAGAGCGATAGGCAGAGAGATACAGACAGACAGACACAGAGAGACAGATGAACAGAGACAGACATACAGAGACAGACATGGACATAGAGATAGACAAAGAGACAAATAGAGACCGAGAGACACACAGACAGGGACAGACAGACAGACAAAGAGACAGAGACAAATAGAGAGAGAGAAACACAGAGAGACAGATGAACAGAGACAGTCAGACACAGAGAGAGACAGACACACAGATAGAGAAAGACAGAGACAGACAGACAAACACACAGATACAGGGACAGACAGACAGAGACACAGACACAAACACAGAAAAATGGAGTCAGAGACAGACAGACAGACCCAGAAAGAGACAGAGAGACAGACAGACACAGACAGAGACAGACAAATGGACAGAGAGACAGACAGACACAGACAGATAACCAGAGACAGACAGACACAGACAAAGACACAAATGGACATAGAGACAGAAAGACAGACACAGAGATAAACAGACCGACGGAGAAACAGACAGACAGAAAGTCACAAAGAGAAATAGAGACAGACAGAAATAGAGATAGACAGACAGACAGACACAGAGAGACAGATGAACAGAGACAGACAGACAGACAGACAGAGAAATAGAGAAACAGACAGACACAGATGGACAGACAAATGGACAGACAGAGGCAGACAGAGAGACAGACAAATGGACAGACACAGAGAGACACAGAGTCAGACAGGGACAGACAGACGTACAGACAGAACCATAGAGACAGAGAAACGGTAAAAGAGAAAAAAGGAGTCAGAGACAGACAGACGGATGGACAGACAGACAGAGACAAATACAGAGTGAGACATAGACAGAGACAAACGGACAGAGACAGATAGAGATTGAGACACACAGAGACAGACAGACAGATGAAGACAGACAGACACACAGAGAGACCGACAGACGAACAGACAGAGACAGACACAGAAAAATACAGAGAAACACAGAGACAGACAGACAGACACACAGAGACAGATGAACAGACACAAACAGAAACAGACAGAAAAATGGAGTCAGAGACAGACAGACAGACAGACAGAGACAGAAAGAGACAGAGACAGACATAGCTAGCCAGACAGACAGATGAACAGAGGCAGAGACAGACAGACAGAGACAGACAGACAGATACAGAGACAGACACACAGAGACATAGAGACAAATGGACAGAGACAGAGTGACAGACAAACAGACTGCAAAACAGAAAGAGACACAGAGACAGATAGAGACAGAAATACAGAGACTCACAGAGACAGACAGAAAGACATAAGAAGGAAGGAAGGAGAGAAGGAGGGAAGGAAGGAAGGAAGGAGGGAAGAAGTGGAGGGAAGGAAGGAAGGAGGGAAGGAAGGAAGGAGGGAAGGAGTGGAGGGAACAAAGGAAGGAAGGAAGGAAGGAAGGAAGGAGTGGAGGGAACGAAGGAAGGAAGGAAGGAAGGAGGGAAGGAATGAAGAAAGGAGGGAAGGAGGGAAGGAAGGAAGGAAGGAAGGAGGGAAGGAAGGAAGGAAGGAAGGAGGGAAGGAAGGAAGGAAGGAAGGAAGGAAGGAAGAAGAGGAAGGAAGGAAGGAAGAGGAGGAAGAGGAGGAGGTGGAGCAGCAGCAGCCACAGTGGGAGGAGGAGGCGCAGGCTTTTCCCACATCTTGGTCTCATTTCCTGCTAATTCCTTCCAGATGTTTCCAGCTTCCTCCAGGCCATGATTCATGCAGGGCCTGCAGGAGAAAAAAAGCCACAGCAGCAGAGGCTTCCAGTTTCCCTGCGCCCCTCCTCCCCCCACCCAGCTGCTGTTCCACGTTGCACACAGGAAGGACTCAGCCATCAGCACCCAGCATGGGTGCTGTGGGCCCCGAGCTCGGTGCTTCTCCTAGGCCCTGGGTTGGACCAGGGAGGAAGGAAGGAAGGAAGGAAGGAAGGAAGGAAGGAAGGAAGGAAGGAAGGAAGGAAGGAAGGAAGGAAGGGAAGGAAGGAGGGAAGGAAGGAGGGAGGAAGGAAGGAGGGAAGGAAGGAGGGAAGGATTGGAGGGAAGGAAGGAAGGAGGGAAGGAGGAAAGGAAAGAAGGAGGGAAGGAGGGAAGGAAGGAGGGAAGGAAGGAAGGAAGGAGGGAAGGAGGGAAGGGAGGAAGGAAAGAAGGAAGGAGGGGAGGGAAGGAAGGAAGGAAGGAAGGAGAGGAGGAGGGAAGGATTGGAGACAAGGAAAGAAGGAAGAAGGGAAGGATTGGACACAGGAAAGGAAGGAAGAAAGGAAGGAAGGAGGGAAGGAAGGAAAGAATGAAGGAAGGAAGGAAGGAAGGAAGGAAGGAAGAAGGGAAAGCTCCAATTTTAAGACATACTCATACCATTTGCAACATACTCATACCATTTGCGACATACTTAAACTTTCTGAGGTTTGTCTTTTTTCCCTTTTTTTTTAAACAATTAAAGACAATCCTTACTTTTTAAATCCTTTCTTATCTAAAGGGGATACTAATTTTTCCCCAATTTCCTTTCCAAGGCTTTCTTTACTACCCCCCTCTCCTTTACAATTTTTTTCCCAAGGCTTTCTTTACTACCCCCCTCTTCTTTACAATTTTCATTGATAACATACTCAGGTCATTACCATACCAGAGCCAAACTAGGCTGTGACCATAGAGTGGATTTCCAGTCACTATGCACTGAAGTGCCTAAGACAAGCAAGCCAGGGATATCTTTGTCCCCAATATCCACTGTGGGAAGAGAGGGTTTCTGGATATCACCCAAAAGAATGTCTCACAAGATCTTAGATATAGCAGCAGTCAACCAGGAAGCAGACTCAGGTGATGGAATCAGGCAGGAGTTCCTCCAGGTGGCTGTCAGGCCGTCGTTGAACTTTACCCATTAGGGTATGCAGCAGCAGCAGCAGCAGGGTCTCTCAGTGGCTCCAAGGGACTGTCACACCTCATGCTGGGCTGTAAATTCCTACACAGACTGGTTAAAGATACATTGCATAGGCTTGGCAGGCTTTGATCCTGCTGGTTTTTAAGATCTTCAAACAATAGTCCGGGATAATTTACCAAAATCACAACTTTTTTTTACTAACCAGATATTTTTGTAAATAGACACAGAAGGCTCAGAAGGCTTAGTACAGATGCAGTCTCCATACCTTGCACACCGACAACTGTTAACACTGTTTTTTATGCCTTTTTTTTGCCTCATTTTTCCAAAATTTCTGACTCCGGACCCTTGATCTTAAAAAGGGGGTAGAAGGGCGAAGGTCCATCTTCTGTAACTTCTTCAAGCTGACTTCAGGGGCGTTGATCCTACCTAGCCAGGAACCTATAACCTTAGCCTATTTTACAAAGAGGCCATCAGGGTTAGATGTCATTTAGAACAATATTTAACTTTTGACAACTGCACAGACCTTTTCTCCGGCTACAGCAGTGTAGCTTGTTTAGCACCCTGGTTTGCAAAAACATCTTTCTCGATGGCTTAGGAATGTGATCTCTAAAGATCCCAACAATGCCTAAATTACCTTTGCAGGCCTTTAGACAGATATCAATAGAAACACACTCTCGGGTTTATAAACTTTTTTCTGAGCAGATGAACTTCATGTAGCTGATGTCAGCTCAATAGTTACTGTCAATTAAAGCACATAAAGGGGTTGAGATTTAAACTATCCCCCATATTTTAGAACATTAGCTTTTTATTATCACAGAAGACTGGCAAGTTCCTGTCCCTTACAAGGTAGTCATGAACATTAGGCATGCTTTTAAACTATCTTCCTATGACCTCCCGGCTCTGACCAGTTTTGAAGGGCCACACACAAATGACTCTAGGATCTGACATTTCTGCCATCCAAGCAGTGGCTTACTGCCTCTGGATGCTCCTCCATTGCTTTTGTCCCAGGAGTGTCTTCTCCACATTTGGATAAATGCCTCATTGGCATTTCCCTTTAGCTGGTCGCTGGACTTGAACTCGGGGCCTGAGCACTGTCCCTCAGCTCTACAGCTCAAGGCTAGCACTCTGCCACTTTGAGTACCAGACTCGGGGCTTGAATGCTGTCCCCTAACTCTTCAGTCCAGGGCTAGTACTCTGCCACTGTGAGTCTCGAGCTTGGGGCTTGAGTACTGTCCCCTGACTCTTCAGTCCAGGGCTAGTACTCTGCTGGCTGAATAGAGGTGACAGTCTCACAGGAACCTTTTTGTGCCTGGGCTGGCTTTGAACCAGTTTGCAGATCAGTGAGTCTTATAAAAGGCCATTTTACTCCAATTAAAACCAACAAGGTGGTCAACATAGAAGTCGCTTTTAAGCATGCTCTTACCTGAAACTTGTTAAGAGCCAAAGTTACATCTGACAAACTTTTAAGAATCCTCTGTGCTTTGCTCTGGGCTTGCTGGAAACTTATAAAAACCTATAAGAGCAAACTAGAATAGCAATCATTTTGATAATCCTAATTTTTTTCCTTCTTTGTGCACATTGAGGCCAATGTCAAGAACAATTTTACATTTAAACTTTATACCCAAAAATCCATTCCCTATTTTTTTAAAAACCTCCTATTAATCACCTTTAATATTTTATACTTTAGTTTTTATTTGCATTTTATAAAAAACCTCTTAAAATCTTGAGGCCAAGTGTCACTCATTGTCTCGGCTGCTTGTTTTTACACATTAAAACTTTTAAACTCAAATGACAATTTTTCCTTAATGCAAGAATTACAGTCACCTTCACTATACCACAAAGCTAGATTTAACACCTTTATAACTTCCTAATTGTAAAACATCCTAATTGTAAAACATTAAAAGCAAGTCACATTATACAAATAACTTTTTAGCCCTCTTTTTAAGGCCTTTTTAATTTTAATGTTAACATATTTAAGGGGATGTTTTAGCAATACTAATCAGATCATTACATCACTTATTTTAACCATCATGTTTTCAGTGTCTGTCTGCAGGGAAAAGAGAGAACAAAGATGGGCCACTCAGCCCCTTCTATGGAATGGGTACGCACCCAATCCGACTCTTTAGGGTTAGATGAACTGCGTTTGTGCCAGCTTGCCCTCTTTCACCATGTGTGGACTCCTCCCAGGGCCTGTCCCACCATCCATGTCCAGTTGAACTGCACTTCTGCCTGTTCACCCCTCACCCCTAAAGATAGGTCTTCTGTTGGCTTCTAGTTTTTCCTTTTCTTTTTTTTTTTTTTTTAAATTTTATTTTATTTTATTTGAGAACATACTGTACAGAGGTGCTACAATTACATGGGCAGGATAATGCATACATTTCTTACCAAGCATTGCAGCCTCCTCCTTTGTTTACCCTTCACCTCCCTTCCCCGCCTCCCCCCTCCCCCCACCCAATTATACCCCCCTCCCCCCACCCAATTATACCCCCCTCCCCCCCCACACCGACATTGTAAAGCTGGTTTTGACATGACATTTTGTACTTCTCATTGTTGCAACAGGTCCACCTGAATCCTTAAACGACTTGTTTGTCCCCATCTCCTCCACATGTTATACTGACATCAAATATAGTGAAAGCGGGGGTTACATTGTGGGGGAGGGACATACAAAGCAACAAAGAAATAATCTTATAAATGTGTTAGAAACACATGCATGAAAGAAACGAAAACATTGAAATACATATTTAAGGTTTCATTTTCGTAACATCACATTATCTGACCTTTTCCGCTTGACTCATACCTATACTAGATATTGCAAATAAGGGAAACCATGGGACCTATGCTTCTTTGGGCCTGGCTTACTTCACTTAATATAATTTTTTCCAAACCTTTCCATTTCCTAACAAATGGGGAAATGTCATTCTTTCTGATGGAGGCATAGAATTCCATTTTGTATATATACTACGTTTTCTTGATCCATTCATCTACTGAGGGGCATCTGGGTTGGTTCCATATCTTAGCTATGGTAAATAATGCTGCAATAAACATAGTTGTGCTGGTAGCTTTAGTGTGGTCTTGTTTGTAAACATTTGGGTAAATGCCCAAAAGTGGGATTGCTGGATCATAGGGGAGATCTATGTGAAGTCTTCTGAGGAACCTCCATACTGCTTTCCAAAGTGGTTGAACAAGTTTACATTCCCACCAACAATGAAGTAAGGTTCCTTTCTGTCCACATCCCCTCCAGCATCTGTTGTTGTTAGAGTTCTTGATTTTTGCTGTTCTAACTGGAGTGAGGTGATATCTCAATGTTGTTTTGATTTGCATTTCTTTTATGGCTAGGGATGTTGAACATTTCTTCATGTGTCTATTGGCCATCCTTCTTTCTTCTTCAGAGAAGCTTCTCTTTAAGTCTTTTGCCCACTCATTTATTGGGCAGTTGTTTCTTTGAGGATTTGTTGTTGGGTGGTTTAATTTTTTGAGTTCCAAGTATATTTTAGATATGAGACCCTTGTCCGTTGTATGGCTAGTAAAGATCTTCTCCCAATCGGTCGGCTTTCTATTGATCTTGCTAGCTATGTCATTTGCCCTGCAGAAGCTCTGCAACCTTATGCAATCCCATTTGTCCAACCTTTCTTTGATTTGTTGTGCTTCCGGGTCTCTATTCAGAAAATTTCGGCCTGAGCCAAGGAGACCTAGGGTTTCTCCTATTCCATCCTGTAATGTTTTCAGAGTGTCTGCTTTGACTTCAAGGTCTTTGATCCATTTGGAGTTGATTCTGGTGCAGGGTGATATATAAGGGTCTAGCTTTAGTTTTCTACATGTAGTTAACCAATTTTGCCAGCACCATTTACTGAAGAGGCTGTCTTTCTTCCATTCTATTGTTTTAGCTTCCTTATCGAAGATTAGATGGCTATAGGTCTGTAGGTTCATTTCTGGGTTTTCAATTCTATTCCATTGGTCCTGAGGTCTGTTCTTATGACAATACCAAGCTGTTTTGATTACTATGGCTTTATAGTAGAGTTTGAAATTTGGTATTGATATTCCTCCAGCAGTGTTCTTTCCGTTGAGGAGCGTTTTTGCTATTCGGGGTCTTTTATTGTTCCATATGAATTTTTGGATTGCCTCCTCTATTTCCTTGAAGAATGAGGGTGGAATTTTGATAGGTATCGCGTTGAATTTGTAGATAGCCTTGGGAAGTATTGCCATTTTCACGATGTTAATCTTGCCAATCCAGGAGCATGGGAGGTTTTGCCATTTTTTAAGTTCTGTGTTGATTTCCGTTTTCAAGATTTTAAAGTTTTCATCATAGAGGTCCTTCACTTCTTTGGTTAAGTTAATTCCTAGGTATTTTATTTTTTGTGGGGCTATTACAAATGGAGTTGCTTTCCTAATTTCAGCCACACTTTTAGTTTTTCCTTTTCTTATCTCTTGGTTCTTGAATGAAATACACAGTTTTTAGACAGACAGAACAAGTTACATCTTTGACAGTGTTAAACTAACCTTTACATTTAAATTTTTAATATTTATCCCAAATTTTAGCCAAGGGAACTAGATCCTAAACAGCCAATGCATTTTTGTTAAGCCAGATAACTTGATTACAGTATAAACAGTCTTATGTATTTTAAAACATTAGTTTTTAAAATACCAGATTTCCTAATTTGCAAGTTAAAAAATCTTTAAAAAGCCATTTAAAACAATGTGAAGATTTTTTTTTTTAGAATTTTTGGTAATGTCCAAACCTCACAACCTTTTGAATTTTAAATTTAAACTCACCCAATTGTTACAGCATGCTGACAATTTTTATCTTTGAACAAGTTCACAGACACACACACAAAACACTCACACAGATCTTAAAGCACCCAAAAAATCAAAATCAGTCATACGTACACCTTTTAAAGTTTTTAAACAAAAATGTAAGACAGTATTTCTTTTAAACTAGGTACCTTTGTTGGGCTTTATTTTTCCAGAGCTTGCTTATCTAGCAAGGCAATTCACTAATTAGTCTCTTTGAATCCCTTCTGTTGGAGGAGGGCTGGGGGAGGGGGTCACCTGAAACTAAACTAGCCAGTTTTTTTTTTAATCCAATTTTAAACAAGAGCACTTTACAAATTGTTACATTGTCAGGACTAGCTGAAAAAGTCCAAACTAGGCACACAGCCTTCTACACCCACCCTGCTGGCAGCCTCCACAAGGAGAAAATGCAGCCTGAGGCTTGAAGGGAACCAAACTAGCCCAGTAACCTTCCATGCCTCAAAGGAGGGTGGGCATAGCAGGTCTGTGACTGAGCCCAGCTGGAACTTTTATTTCCCCAGAGATGTTCAAATAAATAAATAACAAAAACACAGATAAACACAAAAACCAAGGATCCACATTTAAAACTGGTACCAATTTTAAAACAGAACTAGACAAGAACTGAAGGCTGAGTTGGCGAATAATGGGCCCCAGTTTATCCCTACCGGAACTCTGTGCTGTTCTCACTCAGCAAGCTGAATCCAGAGTCTGCTGGGTGAGCCTGCCACACTCACCCAGAACTTCCCTACCCCAGAAAACATAAAACAAACACATACTAAAGTTAACAAGACAAACAAGTGGCCACAAAGACAAAATCAAGTCTCAGTGAATGGGGTGACATCTTACCACCATTCACTTACCAGGGAACTCAACACCCCTACTCACCTCCGGAGGATTTTTCTCTTAGATTCCTGCAGACGTTGACCCAGGGGCCTTCCAAGGCGGAGGAGAATTGCCAGTCATCTTGGGGCAAGGGAAAGAAGTCCCTAGCAGCCATCCCCTCAGACTGACAGGTTCTCCCCCACGTTTAGACCCCCCCGAGGCAAGGCCCGAGGCTGAGATCTAACTGAGGCCACTCGCAGGTGGTCAGTGGCAGATTCATAAGTGACAAACAAGCAAGTTACAAAAGCAGAACCAGCGGTTTTTGTTTTTAAACGAACTAGGACAAGGTCTCAGGTGTCCTAGGAGTGACTCGCTTGTTGACCCATTTCCTTGAAAGTCACAAAACAAACACCAAAGACAATTAATGTCAGACACACACAGACAAGACTAGACAAACGCCGCGCGGTCCCCGAGTGAGCAAAAATGAGGAGAGAAACTTCAGAAGGGAGAGGCCGGCCGTGCCTTAACTCCCCCAAACACAGAGACACTCGGATCTCGTCCCCCCTCCACGCGACCCTGGAGTAGGACTCCAGGGCAGGACTAGGGTAGTGGGCACGTCTGCTTTGCCCTCTAGTCCACCACAAATTCACGCACCCTGGGGTAGAAGCCCAGGGCGGGACCAGGGTAGTGGGCATGTCTGCTTTTCCCTCTGGTCCACCACACACGTCCTGTACAGGCACTTTTGGATCCCCAAAACATAAAACGAACACGACAAACACAAAAGACAAGAGCTCTATCTTACTTCCTGCCGGTCCTGGAATCTGGGGTTTGGGGGTGCCTGGTTCCCGGCCAATGCACCAAATGAAAGACCCTAGCCCCCTAGGATACTTTCGTCAACGGGAGGGCGCCCCAGAAAACTCAGACTCCAGGCCGGGAGATGCAATAAGCAAGAGGAGTTTATTTGATGTTTGCGCAAACGTACTCTCTGTCCCGAGCAGACAGGGAGCCCCGAGCAGCGGTTACAAGCCTTTTTTTAAAGGCAAAAACCACAAGATTAATGCATAACACAAAGCATCCCATGATTGGTCCATTTAAAGGTCATCATATACGCCAACAATCACCTTGCCACTCGGGAAATTTTGTAACACTCTTTGTAAAATGACTGGCCCATGGTTGGTTTAAGGGGGGGGTTACATGGTTACAGGCCTATGATTGGTTGACACTTGGCTTAGCTTGTGGTCTTGCCAGGTGGTCGTTATCTCAAGGTCCTGTCTGGGGAATTTCTAAATGGGAACTGAGGAACACATACTGTCTGTTCTTTATCTATGACCACTGACCTTGTCCTGGGGCCGGCATCTGGTCCCTGAAACTTCTTAACTCATTTCTGGGAAGGGAAGGGTCAATGCTAGCGTAAGCAAGTTTACAGAAGCAGAATCAGCAGTTAGCAAGTTAGTAATGGTAATGGTCAATTTTTAATCTTTCAGAGGGAGGGAAGGAAGGAAGGAGGGAAGGAGGGAAGGATTAGAAAGAAGGAAGGAGGGAAGGAAGGATGGAGGGAAGGAAGGAAGGAGGGAAGGAAGGAAGGATTGGAGGGAAGGAAGAAGGAAGGAAGAAAGGAAGGAAGGAAGGAGTGAAGGAAGGAAGGAGGGAGGGAGGGAGGGAAGGAAGGAAGGAAGAAAGGATAGAGGGAAGGAAGGAAGGATTGGAAGGAAGGAAGGAGGGAAGGATTGGAGGGAAGGAAGGAGGGAGGAAGGAAGGAAGGAAGGAGTGAAGGAAGGAAGGATTGGAGGGAAGGAAGGAGGAAGGAAGGAAGGAAGGAGGGAACGAGGGAAGGAAGAAGGGAAGGAAGGAGGAAGGAAGGAAGGAAAGAAGGAAGGAGGGAAGGAAGGAAGGAAGGAGGGAAGGAAGGAAGAAAGGATGGAGGGAAGGAAGGATTGGAAGGAGGGAAGGAAGGAGGGAATTCATTCATTCATTATTCATTTCCTCCATTCCCCCTCCCCCTCCCCCCTTCCAGGAAGTGTTGGGCGGATTTCCAGGCATTGAGAAGAGGAAGCCATTGGCTGGGTTCTGGTTGAGTCTGACACACACACAGGAAATCCATCAGCAATTTGTCCCAGAAGCTTCTAGAAGCTTGGTTGGGGCAGGGGGAAGGGAAAGACAAGACCATGCACATGAGCTAATCATAATAAATCAACAACAACAACAAGAAGAACAAGAATAGTCAAGGGACCCTGGACCAGTCACCGCAAAAGATCATGGGAAGGGGTGATGTCATCATCCATCCTCAACTTCTCCCATGGAGGAGAATCCCAAGGGATGAACACAACTGGGTCCCAGATGTTGGGGAGAATGGGGGGGAGGAAACAGAAACCAGCCCCAGCCCTGGCTTCTTTCTAGAACCTTCCATGGGTTGTCCTGGAAGCGTCTCAAGTCCTTAGATCAAACAGATCCCCTGGGAAAACCTATCATCAATAGACCATGAGAGGATCAGTATCAATACCAACACCAATACCAATATCATCAATACCCTCCTTCCCTCCCCCCCTCCCCCCAAAATCATTCCTGGGCCAAAGAAGGGGGGTGGGAGTGTTGGGGTGTGTCTGGGTGGAGGGAACGCCTGCCTGGGGAATGTGCTGAGTTATTCTGAAACCTGGAACTTTCTGGGACCTTCTGGAACCTTGGGGGAACTTTCTGGAACTTTCTGGATGGATGTATGGTGGATGGATGGGTGGATGGATGGGTGGGTGGATGGGTGGATGGATGGATGGGTGGATGAGTGGATGGATGGGTGGATGGATGGATAGGTGGATGGGTGGCTGGATGGGTGGCTGGATGAGTGGATGGGTGGATGGATGGATGAGTGGATGGATGGATGGGTGGGTGGATGGATGGAGAATCGATGGGTGGATGGATGGGTGGGTGGATGGATGGATGGGTGGATGGATGGGTGGATGGATGGATGGGTGGATGAATAGGTGGATGGATGGATAGGTGGGTGGATGGATGAGTGGGTGGATGGATGGCTGGATGGATGGGTAAATGGATGGATGGATGGGTGGATGGATGGATGGGTGGATGGATGGGTGGGTGGATGGATGGATGGATGGATGGATGGATGGATGGGCGGCCCCCATCATTGCTGGTCCGCTCACCTGCAGGAAGGCCAGTGCGCACAGGATCTTGGCGGGCGCGCAGGTAGCTGAGGAGTTCGCCACCAGGCACATAGTCCATCATCCTGTACAACCAGCGGTCATCGCGCCACATGGAGAACCTGGGATGGGGTCAGGGGGAGGGAAAGGACACACACGTGAGGTGCTAGGTGCTTGCTGATTATCCAGAGTCCCTGTGGGGAAGTGCTGGGTGCTTGGTACCTGTCCTGAGTTAGTAATAGGCAGGTGCTGGGTGCTTGGTACCTGACTTATGTAAACAGTAGGGAGGTGCTGGGTGTGAAGTCCCGTTCCTGGGTCACCATGGGGAGGTGCTGGGTGCTTAGTTCCTATCCTTGGTCTCCATGGAGAGGTGCTGAATGCTTAGGCTCAGTCCTTGTTCCCCAGGTGGTAGTGCTGGGTGCTTAGTTCCAGTTCTGGGTTACTCTGAGGAGGTGCTGGTTGCTTAGTCCCTGTCCTGGGTCATCATGGGATGGTGCTAGGTTCTCAGTACCTCCCCTGGGTCACCATGGAGAGGTGCTGGGTGCTTAGTCCCAGCCCTGGGTCATCATAGGATGGTGCTGGGTGCTTAGTCCTGGTCCTGGGTTACTCTGAGGAGGTGCTGGTTGCTTAGTCCCAGCCCTGAGTCGTCATGGGATGGTGCTGGGTGCTTGGGAATCATCCTAGGTCACTATGATGAGGTGTTGGGTGCTTAGTCCCAGCCCTGGGTTACTATGGGGTGGTGCTGGGTGCTTGGGGATCATCCTGGGGAGGTGCTGGGTGCTTAGTTCCTGTCTTGGGTCATTATGGGATGGTGCTGGGTGCTTGGGGGATATTGTGAGTCACTATGGGAAGGTGCTGGGTGCTTAGTCCCCACTCTGGGTCACCCTGGGATAGTGCTAGGTGCTTAGTCCCAGCCCTGGGTCATCATGGGATAGTGCTGGGTGCTTAGTCCTGGCCCTGGGTCACCATGGGGAGGTGATGGGTGCTTAGTCCTGGTCCTGGGTCACCATGGGGAGGTGCTGGGTGCTTAGTCCCTGCCCTTGGTCACCATGGGGAAGTGCTGAGTACTTACTCCTGGATCTGGGGCACCATAGGGAGGTGCTAGGTGCTCAGTCCCCATCCTGAGTCACTATGGGGAGGTGCTGGGTGCTCAGTCCCCATCCTGAGTCACTATGGGGAGGTGCTGGGTGCTTAGTCCCCACTTTGGGTCACCATGGGGAGGTGCTGGGTGCTCAGTCCCTGGGTCATCATGGGGAGGTGCTGGGTGCTCAGTCCCTCCCCTGGGTCATCATGGGGAGGTGCTGGGTACTTAGTCCTGGCCCTGGGTCATCATGGGGAGGTGCTGGGTGCTTAGACCTGGCCCTGGGTCACCATGGGGAGTTGCTGGGTGCTTAGTCCCCATCCTGGGTTACCATGGGGAGGTGCTGGGTGCTTAGTCCTGGCCCTAGGTCACCATGGGGAGGTGCTGGGTGCTTAGTCTTGGTCCTGGGTCACCATGGGCAGGTACTGGGGGCTTATTCCCCATCCTGGGTCACCATGGGGAGGTGCTGGGTGCTCAGTCCCCATTCTGGGTCACCATGGGGAGGTGCTGGGTGCTTACTGCTGGATCTGGGGCACCTTAGGGAGGTGCTGGGTGCTCAGTCCCCATCCTGAGTCACTATGGGGAGGTGCTGGGTGCTGAGTCCCCACTTTGGGTCACCATGGGGAGGTGCTGGGTGCTCAGTCCCTGCCCTGGGTCACCATGGAGAGGTGCTGGGTGCTCAGTCCCTGAGTCACCATGGGGAGGTGGTGGGTGCTAAGTCCCTGCCTTGGGTCACCATGGGGAGGTGCTGGGTGCTCAGTCCCCAAAGCCAGGGCACCCAACGGCCTGGTTCCTGCCAGGCCACGCCCCCCAGGCCAGCCATCCAATGGCAGCACGCCCAGGCCACGCCCTCAAAGCCAGACTACACAATAGCATCACTGTTGCCAGGCCACGTCCCCCCAGGACCAGCAGCCCAATGGCCTTACTTCCAAGCCATACCCCCAAAGCCAGGACTCTCAATAGCCTAGTTCCTGCCAGGCCATGGCCCCTAGGCCCAGCGGCCCAATGGCCTTACTTCCAAGCCACGCCCCCCAGCCCAGCCGACCAATGGCATTACGTCCAGCCGCCCAATGGTGTCTTTCCAGGCCACGCCCCCAAACCCCAGCGGCCCAATGGCCTCTGTTCCAGGCCACGCCCCCACTGACTCTCCCGTCAGCTCCACGCCCTGCAGGCCACGCCCACCGCGACGCCACGCCCATCAGAAAGCCACGCCCTCCCGCGTCCCCGCCTCTTAAAGGCGCCTCGTCCCGGAGGCCTCTACGCACCGACGGTGACACGGGGGCCGCCCGGGTCGGCGTCCTCGGGGGTCCTGCGCGCTTCCGCTTCCGGATCCGGACGGCGCAGTGGTGGCCATGGCGGCGGCGGCGGCGGCGACGCTCCGCGGCCCCGCCACGGCTGCATTTCCGGGCGCGGCCGCCGGCGCCCTCGCATCGATGTCATCAGCCGGCGCCAAGACGCGGGCGCGCATGCGCGCGCTCTCGGCGGAGTGCCACTGGGCATGCACATAGGGTTAGCGGGGGAGGGGCCGAACGCTCCCAGCGGAGAGCCATTGCGCATGCGCAGAGGGTTCTTCAGCGGGGACAGGCTGAGCCGGCCTGGCGGAGCGCCATTGCGCTTGCGCACAGGGTTAGGCAGCTGGGAGGGGCTGAGCCAGCCTGCGCCAATGCCCATGCGCACAGGGTTCGTCAGCAGGGAGGGGCCTAGCGCTCCCGGCAGAGCGCCGCTGCGCATGCGTGTCCCTTGGCTGCTTGTTCCCACTGCCCTCCCGCGTGTGGACCCACGGCGCATGCGCACAGGTTGAATCGGCCGGGAGGCGCAGAGCGGACCCTGGAGGGTCGAGTTGCGCATGCGCACAGCTTGAGTCCGCCGGGAGGTGCCTAGGGGACCCCGGAGGATCGAGGTTCCGTCCGCATTGCGCATGCGCACTGGTTGAGTCGTCCGGCACCGTCCGGGCCGAGCGTGTGGTGCGTGCATGCGTGGGATTCCCTCGGTTGGTCTGGTTGGTACTGCGCATGCGTGCCACCTTGGGGGGAGGTCCTCCGCGCTGCACCGCGCATGCCTAAGCCAGCACGCCCCGTCCCTCCCCCCCGCCCCCCCCCCCCGCCGAGCAGGAACACGCATGCGTGTGCTCCCGGGCTCTGCGAGGTACGGATCTGCGCATGCGCGGGATTGGGCTGCGCTGCCCTGCAACGCGCATGCGCGGTTCCCAGAGACAGACTGACAGACAGACACAGGGACAGTGAAACAGAGTCAGACAGACACTGGGACAGAGACGACACACAGATGGACACAGAGAGACACAGACAGATAGATGGACACAGACAGACACAGAGAAGACAGAGACATGGGCAGGCAGAGACAGACAGACACAGAATGACAGACAGAGAGACAGACAGACAGAGGCAGAGCCAGACAGACAGGGAATGACAGAGAGAGACAGACACAGGCCGACAGACAGAGACGGACAGACATAGAGCAAGACAGACAGACACTGGGACAAAGACAGACAGAGACAGACACACAGATGGACACAGAGAGAGACACAGACGGATAGACAGACATAGGCAGAGACAGACACAGACATAGAGAAAGACAGACAGACACAGAGAATGACAGACAGACACGAAAGACAGACAGAGAATGACAGAGAGACACAGACAGACAGACAGATACTGACACAGGCAGACAAAGAAACACAGAACGAGACCCAGACAGACACAGGAGACAGAGACAGAGAGACAAAGAGACAGACAGACACAGAAGTCAGAAGTAGACTGATGACAGACAGACAGACCGAGACAGACAAAGACAGAATGAGACAGAGACAGACAGACAGTGAGACAGACATGGACAGGCAGACCAACAGGCAGACACAGACAAGACAGACAGACAGAAAGACAGAGACAGAAGTAGACTGACAGACACAGACAGACAGACAAAGAAAGAGAGAACGAGACACAGACAGACTGACAGAGGAGACAGACAGAGACAGAGAGACAAAGACAGACAGACACAGACATGGACAGGTAGAGACACGCAGACCAACAGACAGACTGACAGAGGAGACAGACAAAGACAGAGACAGACAGAAGAAGACACAGACAGACAGAGACAGAGACAGAGCTTGACCTACTCCATTGAGGTCAGGACTTGGTTCCAAGTCACTCAAGTGTGAAAATGTTAATCCCACCCATATTTAATCAACATCCATCCACCCATCCATCCTCCATCCATCCATCCACCCACCCATCCACCTATCCATCCACCCATCTATTCACCCATCCATCCATCCATCCACCCATCCACCCTCTGATCCACCCATCCATCCATCCACCCATCCGTCCACCTATCCATCCATCCACGTATCCATCTATCCACCCATCCATCCACCCACCCACCCATCCATCCATCCACCCATCCATCCATCCATCCACCCATCTACCCATCTATCCACCCATCCATCCATCCACCCATCCACCCATCTATCCACCCATCCATCCATCCACCCATCCACCCATCTATCCACCCATCCATCCATCCACCCATCCATCCATCCATCCACCCTCCCATCCATCCACTCATCCATCCACCCACCCATCCATCCATCCATCCACCCATCCATCCATCCTCCATTGAGATGAACACTTGGGTCCAAGTCACTCAACTGTGCAAATGTTAATCCCTTCCATATTCCATCAACAGCAGGACTTGGGTCCAACTCATTCAAGTGTGCAAATGTTAATCCCTTCCCTCCTTCCTCCATGGAGAGGAGTTGGGTCCATCACTCAATTGTGCAAATGTTAATCCCATCCGTCTGTCCTCCATCCAGATGAGGACTTGGGTCCAACTCACTGAAGTGTGCAAACGTTAATCCCACCCATATTGTATCAGGACTTGGGTCCAAGTCACTCAAATGTGTAAATGTTAATCCCATCCATATTCAATCAACATCCATCCACCCACCCATCCATCCACCCATCCACCCACCCATCCCCCATCCATCCATCCACCCTTCTATCCACCCATCTGTCCATCCATCCACCCATCCGTCTATCTGTCTGTCTGTCCATCTATGCATCCATCCCTCTGTCTATCCAGGTGTCTGTCTATCTACTCTCTGTCTGTCTGTCCATTCATGGATCCATCCATCCATCTGTCTATCCACATGTCTGTCTGTCTATCTATCTACTATATCTATCCACCTATCTGTCTGTCTGTGTGTCTATCTATACATCTCTCTGTCTGTCCAACCATCCATCCATCTATCCATTTATTCATGTATCTTATCTGTGTATCTATCTATCATCTATCCATCCGTCTGTCTGTCTATCCACCTACCAGCCTGTCTGTCCATCCTTCTGTCCATCTGTCTATCCATCCATCTGTCCATCTGTCAGTCTGTCTGTCTGTCCATCCATCCATCTATCCATCTATTATCCATCTATCCATCTGTCTGTCTGTCCATCCATCCACCCATTTGTCTATCCATCTATCCATCTGTCAGTCTGTCTGTCTATCCATCTGCCCATCTGTCTATCCATCTATCCATCTGTCAGTCTGTCCATCCATCCATCTACCCATCTATCAGTCTGTCTGTCTGTCCATCCATCCACCCATCTGTCTATCTGTCTTATCTATCCATCTTTCAGTCTGTCTGTCCATCCATCCATCCATCTATCTAGGTATCAGTCTGTCTGTCTGTCCATCGATCCATCCATCTAGCTAGCTATCAGTGTCTGTCTGTCCATCCATACACCCATCTGTCTATCCGTCTATCCATGTATCAGTCTGTCTGTCTGTCCATCCTTCCGCCCATTTGTCCATCCATCTCTCAGTCTGTCTGTCTGTCCATCCATCCGCCCATCTGTCTATCCATCCATCTATCCATCTGTCAGTCTGTCTGTCTGGGTGAAGAACTCTGAAAAGGGACAAACTTTCTAGAACCATCTCCTTTCCCCGGGCCGGTGTGTGTGTGTGTGTGTGTGTGTGTGTGTGTGTGTGTGTGTGTGTGTGTGTCTGTCTGTCTGTCTGTCTGTCTGTCTGTCTGTCTGTCTGTCTGTGTGTACCTCCTAGACTTCACCGGTCCATCTGCCATGACCGTTGGATTCAGAACCTTCTAGAACGCGGTGCCGTCTCCACCACCCTATCTAGGACTCGCTGCCCAGTGCTCGGGACAAGATGTCATCTGCTCATACACGTGTGTGCGTGCGTGTGCGTGCATGTGGCCCAGCCGGTCGCCCTGGGAAACGCCCTGGGTCACCATGATGATGATGATGATGATGCCCGGAGTTCACATCCTTCCTGGGTCACCATGATGATGATGATGATGATGATGATGATGATGATGATGATGATGATGATGATGATGATGATGATGATGGATGGATGGATGGATGGGTGGATGAATGGATGGATGGATGGGTGGGTGGATGGATGGATGGGTGGATGGATGGATGGATGGATGGTGGATGGATGGGTGGATGGATGAATTGATGGATGGATGGGTGGGTGGATGGATGGATGGATGGGTTGATGGATGGGTCAATGGATGGATGGATAGATGAGTGGATGGGTGGGTGGATGGATGGATGGATGAATGGATGGATGGGTGGCTGGCTGGGTAGATGGATGGATGATGGGTGGGTGGGTGGATGGATGAGTAGATGGATGGATGGATGGATGGGTAGGTGGATGGATGAGTGGATGGATGGGTGGCTGGCTGGGTAGATGGATTGATTGATGGATTGATGGATTGATGGATGGGTGGATGGATCGGTGGATGGGTGGATGGATGGATGGATGGATGAATGGATGGATAGATAGATGGATGGGTGGATGGATGGGTAGATGGATGGGTGGGTGGATGGATGGATGGATAGATAGATGGATGGGTGGATGGATGGGTGGATGGGTAGATGGATGGATGGATGGGTGGATGGATGGATTTGTGGATTTCCCCCCTAGGCCACCAAAGACCTAAGTTCTTCTCCTCCTGTCTCTCTGTCTCCAGGTGCAGAGAAGTTGATCCTCCACATACAGAAGCACAGCATCCCCTTCGCCCTGGCCACCAGCTCAGGGACTGAGGCCTACCAGGCCAAGACCAGCGCACACCGGGAACTGTTCGGTGCCTTTCACCACATGGTGCTGGGTGATGACCCCGAGGTCAAGGCCAGCAAGCCCGCCCCGGACATCTTCCTGGCCTGCGCCCGCAGGTTCTCCGGACATCTTCCTGGCCTGCACCCCCAGGTTCTCCGGACATCTTCCTGGCCTGCAACCGGAGGTTCTCTCCTAATCCCCCCCCCCCTGTCAACCAGGTAAACTGAGGCCTCGGGCCTCGGGTCCACTGCATGGACCACACACAGAGAGACACACAGACAGACAGACATGGACGGATACACAGATACACAGACCAGACAGACAGACAGCCAGACACAGAAACACACAGATAGACGCAGAGACGGACACAGAGACACAGATAGACACATGGACAAACCAGACAGACATGCAGACAGACAGACAGGCAGATAGACACACAGACTGACAGGCAGACAAACCAGATAGAGACACAGACACAGAGACAGACTCATAGACAGACAGACAGACAGACCACAGAGACACAGACAGACAGACACACTCCGATAGACAGACAGACACACTGACAGAGAGATAGACACACAGACACACAGACACAGAGACCAGACAGATAGACAGACAGACAGACACAAGAGACGGGACAGACACACAGATTCACAGACCTACCAGACAGACCACAGAGACACAGACAGACAGACACACTGATAGACACACACACAGACAGATAGACACAGACAGACGCACAGATACACAGACCACGCAGACAGACAGAGAGACAGAGCACAGAGACACGGACAGACAGACACACACCAATAGACAGACAGATAGACATACATATGCAGACAGACACACAGACAGACAGACTACAGAGACACACAAATAGGCATATAGACAGACAGACGGATACAGAGACAGACACACACAGATAGACAGACACAGAGACACTTGACCAGACACAGACAGACACACATACAGAGACAGACAGACAGACATGAGTCCAGACAGACAGATACACAGAACAGACCAGACAGACCGACCACAGAGACACAGACAGACAGATATAGGGACAGACAGACACACAGAGACAGACAGAGAGACACGGACAGACACACAATCACACAGATGGATGGACGGATGGAGAGACGGATGGACAGACGGCCCCAGGGGAACAGGGAGGGAGACTCCTTGGCACAGTGCTCACCTGGCCCACACCAGGCCCTGGGTGGGGGAGG